>NW_027277621.1:106003-391255 GCF_030028105.1 Mobula birostris
AGAGAAAATGCAGCTCTATAGGGAAAGGTATGAGAAGTGCGCAAAAACAGAGCGATATAGGGGACGGTATGAGAGGTGCGTGAAAACACTGCAATATAGGAGAAGTTATGAGAGACGAGCAAAAACTCAGCTAAAAAGGTGAAGTTTTGAGAGTTGCGCAAAAACACCGCAATATAGTCAAATCTCTGAGAAGTGAGCAACAATACAGCGATATAGGGGAAGCTATGGGAGGTGCGCCAAAGCACCGTGATGTAGTGGAAGCTATCAGAGGTGCGCGAAAACACAGCTATATAGGGGAAAGTATTAGAGGTGCGTGATAACACCGCGATATAGGGGAAGGTATGAGAGGTGCGCAAAAACACATGGTGTAGGGGAATGTATGAGAGGTGCGCGTAAAAATGGCGACATAGGGGATACTATGAGGGGTGCGCAAAAACACAGCGATATAAGGGAATGTATGAGAGGCCGGTGAAAACACAGAGAAATATGGAAAGTTATGGGAGGTGCGTGAAAACACGGCGATGTAGGGGAAGGTATGAGAGGTGTGCGAAAACACATCAATATGGGGAAACTGAGACAGGTGCGCGAAAACACAGAGATTTTGGGAAAGCTATGGGAGGTGTGCGTAAACACAGCGCTATAGGGGAAATATATGAGAGGTGCGCGAATACACAGCAATATAGGGGAAGGTATGAGAGGCACGCGAAAACTAAGCAATAAATGGGAAGCCATGGGAAGTGCGTGAAAACACGGCGATATAGGGGAACGTATGCGAGGTGTGCAAAAACACAACGATGTAGGGAAAGTAATGGGATGTGCATGAAAACACAGCGATATTGGGGAAGGTATGAGAGGTGTGCGAAAACCCATCAATATGGGGAAGCTACGAGAGGTGCGTGACAACACAGCAATATAGTGGAATCTATGAGAGGTGCGCGAAAACAGAGATTTTTGGAAAGCTATGAGAGCTGCTCGAAAACACAGCAATATAGGGGGAGCTATGAGAGGCCAGTAAAAGCACAGCAATATATGGGAAGCTATGGGAGGTGCGTGAAATCACAGCAATATAGGAGAAGCTGTAAGAGGCCAGTAAAAACACAACGATATATGTGAAGCTATGGGAGGTGCGTGAAAATGCGGCGATACTGGGGAAGTTATGAGAGGTGCGAGAAAACACAGCAATATAGTGGAATGTATGAGTGCTGTGCGAATACACAGAGATTTTGGGAAAGCTATGAGAGGTGCTCGAAAACACAGCACTATAGGGGAATATATGAGAGGTGTGCAAAATCATGGCAATATAGGGGAGTCTATGGGAGGTGCGCGAAAACACAAGGATTTATGTGAAGGTATGGGAGGGAAGCAAAAACACAACGATAGAGGGGAAGCAGTGGGAGGTGCGCAAAAACACAGCGATACAGGGGAAGCAATGAGAGGTGTCCGAAAACACATCGATACAGCAGAAGGTATGCGATGTGCGCAAAAACACAGCAATATACGGGAAGCTATGGGAGGTGTGCAAAAACACAGCAATATATGGGAAGGTATGGGATATGCGCAAAAACACAGCGACATGGTTGAAGGTATGAGAGGTGCGCGAAAACACTGCGATGTAGGAGAATGTATGAGAGGTGCGCAAAAACACAGCAATATAGGGAAAGTTATGAGAGATGCACGAAAACACAGCGATATAGGGGATACACCAAGAGGTGAGCGAAAACACAGCGATGTAGGGGAAGGGATGAGAGGTGCACGAAAACACAGTGATATAGGGGAAGCTATGGGAGGTGCGCGAAAACGGCGATAAACGTAAAGGTATGAGATGTGCGTTAAAACACGTTGATATAGGGGAAGCTATGTGAGGTGCGTGAAAACACGGCGATATGGGGGAAACATAGAAACATCGAAAATAAGTGCAGGATGAGGCCCTTCGGCCCTTCGAGCCTGCACCGCCATTCAGTATGATCATGGCTGATCATCCAACTCAGAATCCTGTAGCAGCCTTCCCTCCATACCCCCTGATCCCTTTAGCCACAAGGGCCATATCTAACTCCCTCTTAAATATAGCCAATGAACTGGCCTCAATTGTTTCCTGTGGCAGAGAATTCCACAGATTCACCACTCTCTGTGTGAAGAAGTTTTTCCTAATCTCGGTCCTAAAAGGCTTCCCCTTTATCCTCAAACTGTGACCCCACGTTCTGGACTTCCCCAACATCAGGAACAATCTTCCTGCATCTAGCCCGTCCAATCTCTTTAGGATTTTATACGTTTCAATCAGATCCCCCCTCAATCTTCTAAATTCCAACGAGTACAAGCCCAGTTCATCCAGTCTTTCTTCATATGAAAGTCCTGCCATCCCAGGGATCAATCTGGTGAACCTTCTTTATACTCCCTCTATGGCAAGGATGTCTTTCCTCAGATTGGGGGACCAAAAATGCACCTCCCATAGTTTGCCCTACATCACTGTGTTTTTGCGCACCTCTCATACCTTCCCCTATATCGCCGTCTTTTCACGCACCTTCAATAACTTCCCATATATCAACGTATTTTCACGCACCTCTCATACCTTCCCCTATATCGCCATCCTTTCACGTTCATCCAATAGCTTCCCATATATCGCTGTGTTTTCGCGTACTCCTGATAGCTTCCCCATGTAGCTGTGTTTTTGCTCACCTCTCATAGCTTTGCCTTTTTGGTCGTATTTTCGCACAACTCTCATACCTTCCCGTTTTTAGCTGAGATTTCGCTCATCTCTCATATCTTCTGCTATATGACCGTGTTTTCGGGCATCTCCTATACTTTCCTCTTTTTCACTATGTTTTCACGCACCATGCATACCTACCGCTATATCACTGTATTTTCAAGCACCTCTCATACTGTTCCTTATATCGCTGCGTTTTCGGGCACCTCTCATCGCTTCTCCTATATCGCTGTGTTTTCGCGCACCTCCCATAGCTTCCCCTATATCGCCGTGTTTTCGCGCACCTCCCATAGCTTCCCATATATCGCTGTATTTTCGCTTCCCTCTCATAACTTCCCCTATATCGCCGTGTTTTCGTGCACCTTCCATAGCTTCCCATATATCGCTGTATTTTCGCTTCCCTCTCATAACTTCCCCTATATCGCCGTGTTTTCGTGCACCTTCCATAGCTTCCCCTACATCACTGTGTTTTCATGCACCTCTCATACCTTCCCCTATATCGCTGAGTTTTCACTCCCCTCTCATAGCTTGCCCAATATCTCCGTGTTGTCGTGTACGTCTCATATCTTGCCGTTTTTAACTGTGCTTTCGCTCATCTACCATTCCTTCCCGTATATCGTCGCGTTTTCTCACACCTCTCATACATTCCCCTATATCATCGCGTTTTCACACACCTCCCATTGCTTCCCCATATCGCTGTGTTTTCGTCCACCTCCCATAGCTTCCCCTATATTGCTGTATTTTCTCGCACCTCTCATACCTTCCCCTATATCGCTCTGTTTTCACGCACCTCCCATAGCTTCCCATATATCGCTGTATTTTCGCTTCCCTCTCATAACTTCCCCTATGTCGCTGTGTTTTCGCGCACCTGTCATAGCTTCCGCTATATCGCTGTATTTTCGCGCACCTCGCATACCTTCGCTTATATCGTTGTGTTTTTGCGCACCTCTCATAGCTTCCCCTATATCGCTGAGTTTTCACTCCCCTCTCATAGCTTCCCCAGATCTCCGTGTTGTCGATTACCTCTCATACGTTGCTCTTTTTAACTGTGCTTTCGCTCATCTCTCATACCTTCCCCTATATCGCCGTGTTTTCTCGCACCTCTCATACATTCCCCTATATTGCCACGTTTTCACGCACCTCCCATCGCTTCCCCATATCGCTGTTTTCATGCACCTCTCATACCTTCCCCTATATCACTGTGTTTTCGCGCACCTCATAGCTTCCGCTATATCGCTGTATTTTCGCGCACCTCGCATACCTTCGCCTATATCGTTGTGTTTTTGCGCACCTCTCATAGCTTCCCCTATATCGCTGTGTTTTAGCGCACCTCTCATACCTTCCCCTATATTGCTGTGTTTTTGAGCACCTCCTATAGCTTCCCCTATATCGATGTTTTTTCGCGCACCTCCCATAGCTTCCGCTCTATTGCTGTGTTTTCGCTTCCCTCTGATACCTTCACATAAATTGCTGTGTTATCGCGCACCTCCCATAGCTTCCCATATATCGCTGTGTTTACACGCACCTCTCATAGCTTCCCCTCTACCACTGTGTTCTCGCGCACCTCTCATAGCTTCCATATATTGCGGTTTTCGCGCACGTCTCATAGCTTCCCCTATATCGCCGTGTTTTCACGCACCTCGCACAGCTTCCCCTACATCTCTGTGTTTTCGCGCACCTCTCATTCCTTCTCCTATATCACCATGTTCTCATGCACCTCCCGTAGCGTCCCCTATATTACTGTGTTTTCTCGCACCTCTCATACCTTCCCTATATCGCTGTGTTTTCCCGCACCTTACGTAGTTTCCCCAATATCACTGTGTTTTTGCTCACCTGTTATAGCTTCCCCTATATCGCTGTGTTTTCACGCACATCTCTTATCTTCCACTATATCGCTGTGTTTTCGCGCACGTCCCATAACTTCCCGTACTTCGCTGTATTTCTGCGAACCTCCCTTATCGTCCCATATATCGCCGTGTTTTCGCACACCTCCCATAGGTTTCCCTGTAAGACTGTGTTTTCGCACACCTCTCATCCCTTCCCCTATATCGCTGTGTCATCGTGCACCTCTCATAGCTTCCCCTATATCGGTGTGATTTTGCGCACCTCTCATAGCTTCCCATCTAACGCCGTGTTCTCGTGCACCTCTCATACCTTCCCCTATATCGCTGTGATTTTGCTCACCTCTCACAGCTGCCACTATATCGTCATATTTTCGCGCAGATCTCATACCTTCCCCTATAGAGATGCGTTTTCTCTCACCTCTCGTAACTTCCCTTATCTCGCCGTGTTTTGGTGCACCTTCCACAGCTTCCCCTCTATCACTGTGTTTCTGCTCACCTCTCATAGCTTTACATATATCACCGAGTTCCTGCGCACCTTTCATACCTTCCCCTTTTTAGCTGAGTTTTCGCTCATCTCTCGTACCTTCTCCTATATCACTGTGTTTTCGCGCACCTCTCATACCTACCTCTATATCGCTGTTTTCATGCACCTTGCATACCATCTCATACCTCTCATCGCTTCCCCTATATTGATGTGTTTTCACACACCTCTCATTCCTTCACGTATATCGCCGTGTTTTCGTGCACCCCCGATAACTTCCTCTATATCGCTGTAATTTCGGACACCTCCCATAGCTTCCCCTATAGCGCTGTGTTTTCGTGCACTTCTCATAGCTGTCCCAAAATCTCTGTGTTTTCACGCATATCAATGTGTTTTCGCGCACCTCTCATACCTTCCCCTATAGTTAGGGAATCTATGGGAGGTGCACGAGAACACAGCAATCTAGGGGAAGGTATGAGAGGTGCACGAGAACACAGCAATATAGCGGAATGTATCAGAGGTGCACGAAACACAACGATACAGGGGAAGCTATGGGAGGTGCACGAAAACACAGTAATGCAGGGGAAGCTATGGGAGGTGCCCGAAAACAGGGCAAGGTCAGGGAAACTATGAAAGGTGTGGAAAAACACGGGAATATAGGGGAAGCTATGGAAGGTGTGCAAAAACATGGCATTATAGGGAAAGGTATGAGAGGTGCGTGAAAACACAGCGATAAAGGGGAAGATATCAGAAGTAGCGAAAACACAGCGATGCAGGGGAAGCTATGGGAGGTGCACGAAAACACTGCGATATAAGGGAAGCAGTGAGAGATGCACAAAATCACGGCAATATAGGGGAAGGTATGAGAGGAGCGAGAAAACACGACGATATAAGGCAAGGAATGAGAGGTTCACAAAAACACTACGATATAGGGGAAGGTATGAGGGGTGCACAAAAACAGAGCAATGTCAGGGAAACTATGACAGGTGCAGAAAAACATGGGGTACAGGGGAAGCTATGGAAAGTGCGCAAAACACAGCGATATAGGGGAAGGTATGGGAGGTGCACGAAAACAAAGCGATTTGTGGGAATCTATGAGTGGTGCGCGAAAACATCGCAATATATGGGAAGCTATGAGGGGTGCCCGAAAACAAGGTGAAAAATGGGAATCTATGGGAGGTCCGAGAAAACAGGGCGATATAGGGGAAGTGATGAAAGGTACACGAGAGCACAGAGATATAGGGGAAGCTATGGGAGGTGCATGAAAACAGAGCAACATAGGTGAAGCTATGACAGCTGCTTGATAACACAGTGATATAGGGGAAGATATGAGAGGTGCGCTAATACACAGTGATATAGGGGAATGTATGGGAGGTGCGTGAAAATACTGCGATATAGGGGAAGGTATGAGATGTTTGAGAAAACACAGCAATATATGGGAAGGTATGAGAGGTGCGCGAAAATACGGCGAGAAATAGAAAGCTCTGGGAAGTGCGTGAAACACGGTGATATAGGATATGGTATGAGAGGTGCGCGATGTAGGGGAAGCTATGCAAAGTGCGCCAGAACATGGCGATATAGGGGAAGCTATGAGAGGAGTGCAAAAACACAGCGATTTGGGAGAAGCTATGAGAGGTGCGCGAAAACACAGCGATTTGGGGGAAACTATGAGTGGTGTGCGAAAATATTGCGATATATAGAAACCTATGAGAAGTGCACGAGAACACAGCAATAGAGCGGAATCTATGAGAGGTGCGCGATAACACAGCGAAAAAGGGGAAGGTATGAGAGGTGCGCAAAAACACGGCGATATTTGGGAAACTATGGGAGTGCGTGAAAACAGGGCGATATAGGGGTAGGTATGAGAGGTGCGCGAAAAGGCAGTGATAAGTGGGAAGCTATGAGAGGTGCGTGAAAACACAGAGATGTAGGGGAAGGTATGAACGGTCCGTGAAAACACATCGATATAGGGGAAGCTACGAGAGGTGCGTGAAAAACATCGATATAGTGGAAGATATGAGAGGTGTGCGAAAACACGTTGATATAGGGGAAGGTATGAGAAGTGCGCAAAAACACAGTGATATAGGGAAAATATGGGAGGTGCGAGAATACACGGCGATATACGTGAAGGTATGACAGATGCGTGAAAACACGTCGATATAGGGTAAGGTTTGAAAGGTGCTTGAAAACACAGTGATATAGGGGAATCTATGAGAGGTGCGTGAAAACACGTTGATATAGGGGAAGGTATGAGAGATGAGCGAAAACTCAGCTAAAAAGGAGAAGGTATCAGAGGTGCGTGAGAAAATGGCGACATAGGCAAAGCTATGACAGGTGAGCAAAAACACTTCGATATGGGGAAGCTACGAGAGGTGTGCGAAAACACGGCGATATAGTGGAAGGTATGAGAGGTGCTCGAAAACACAGCGATATATGGGAAGCTATGAGAGGTGCACGAAAACAGAGTGAGAAAGGGGAAGGTATGAGAGCTGTGAGAAAACACAGCAATATAGGGGAAGCTATGGGAGGTGCATGAACGCACGGCGATGTAGGAGAAGATATGAAAGGTGCGCGAAAACACAGCGATGTAGGGGAAGCTATGCAAGGTGCGCCAGAACATGGCAATATATTGGAAGCTATGAGAGGTGCGCAAAAACACAGTGATTTTGGCGAATCTATGAGAGGTCCGCAAAAACATCGCAATATATGGGAAGCTAGGAGAGGTGCGCGAAAACACGGTGAAAAATGGGAAGAAATGGGAGGTCCCTGAAAACATGGCAATATAGGGTAAGTTATGTGAGCTGCTTGATAACACAGCGATATAGGGGAAGTAATGAGATGTGCGCAAAAACACGGTGATATAGCGGAAGCTATGAGAGGTGAGCGAAAACACAGCGCTATAGGGGAAGCCTTGGGAGGTGAGCAAAAACACAGGGATGTAGGGGAAGCTATGAGAGGTGAGCGAACACACAGCGATTTTGGTGAATCTATGAGAGGTCCGCGAAAACATCGCAATATATGGAGAAGTATGAGAGGTGCGCGAAAACATGGTGAAAAAAGGGAAGCTGTGGGAGGTCTGTGAAAACAGGACGATATAGGGGAAGTGATGAGAGGTGCACGATAGCACAGCAACATACGGGAAGCTATGGGAGGTGCGTGAAAACAGAGCAATATAGGGGAAGCTATGATAGTTGCTTAATAACACAGCGATATAGGTGAAGATATGAGAGGTGTGCGAAAACCCGGTGATATAGCGGAAGCTATGAGAGGTGAGTGAAAACACAGCGATATAGGGGAAGCCTTGGTAGGTGCGTGAAAATACTGCGATATAGGGGAAGGTATGTGATGTGTGAGAAAACATAGTGATGTAGGGGAAGCTATACAAGGTGCGCCAGAATAAGGCGATATAGGGGAAGCTATGGGAAGTGCACGAAAACACAGCGATATAGGGGAATGTATGGGAGGTGCATGAAAACACGGTGATATACATGAAAATATGAGAGGTGCTTTAATACACGTCGATATAGGGGAATGTATGAGTCATGAGCGAAAACTCAGCTAAAGAAGGGAAGGTATGAGAGGTGCGCGAGAACACGGCGACATAGGCAAAGCTATCAGAGGGGAGCAAAAACATAGCGATGCACGAGAAGTTATGAAAGGTGCACGAAAACAGAACGATATAGGGGAAGCTATGCGAGGTGCGTGAAAACATGGTGATATAAGGGAAGCTATGAGAGGTGCGTGAAAATATTGCAATATATAGAAACCTATGAGAGGTGCACGAGAACACAGCAATAGAGGGGAAGCTATGAGAGGTGTGCAAGAACACAGCAAAAAAGGGGAAGGTATGAGAGTGTGTGAAAACACTGCGAATATATGGGAAACTATAGGAGGTGCATGAAAACAGGGCGATATAGGGGTAGGAAAGAGAGGCGCGCGAAAAGACAGTGATAAGCGGGAAGCTATGAGAGGTGCGCGAAAACACAGCGATACAAGGGAAGGTATGAGTGGTGCGCGAAAACACATCGATATAGGGGAAGCTACGAGAGGTGTGTGAAAACATGGCGATATAGTGGAAGGTATGGAGGTGCACGAAAACACAGTGATAAAGGGGAAGCTATGGAAGGTGCGCGAAAACACAGCAATATACGTGAAGGTATGAGAGGTGCGTGAAAACACATCGATATAGGGGAAGGTATGAGAGATGAGCGAAAACTCAGCTAAAAAGTGGAAGGTATGAGAGGTGCGTGAGAATATGGCGATAGAGGCAAAGCTATGAGAGGTGAGCAAAAGCACAGCAATATAGGGGAAGCACGAGAGGTGCGTGAAAACACAGCGATATAGTAGAAGGTATGAGAGGTGCGGAAAACACAGCGACATATGGGAAGCTATGGGAGGTGCACGAAAACAGAGTGAGGAAGGGGAAGGTATGAGTGGTGTGAGAAAACACAGCAACATAGGGGGATCTATGGGAGGTGCGTGAAATCATGGCGATATATGGAGAAGGAATGATAGGTGTACAAAAAGATAGTGGTGGAGATGAAGCTATGCGAGGTGCGCGAAAACACAGCGATATGTGGGAAGCTATGGGAGGTGCACGAAAACAGAGTGAGAATGGGGAATGTATGAGAGGTGTGAGAAAACACAGCAATATAGAGGAAGCTGTGCGAGGTGTGCCAGAACACGGCGATATATGGGAAGCTATGAGAGATGCGCAAAAACACAGCGATTTGGGGGAATCTATGAGAGGTGCGCGAAAACATCGCAATATATGGGGAGCTATGAGAGGTGCGCAAAAACACGGCGAAAAATGGGAGGCTATGGGAGGTCCGTGAAAACAGGGCGAAATAGGGGAAGTGAAGAAAGGTGCACGAGAGCACAGCGACATAGGGGAAACTATGGGAGTTGTGTGAAAACAGAGCAATATAAGGGAAGCTATGACAGTTGCTTAATAAGACAGCGATATAGGGAAGATATGAGAGGCGCGCGAATACACGGTGATATAGCGGAAGCTATGAGAGGTGAGCGAAAGCACAGTGATATCGGGGAAGGGATCAGAGGTGCACAAAAATACATCGATATGGGGGAAGCTATGAGAGATGTATGGGTGATGCGTGAAAATACTGCGATACAGGGGAAGGTATGAGATGTGTGAGAAAACACTGCAATATAGGGGAAGCTATGGGAGGTGCACGAAAGCACGGCGATATAGGAGAAAATATGTGAGGTGCGCGAAAACATAGCGATGTAGGGGAAACTATGCAAGGTGTGCCAGAACATGGCGATATAGGGGAAGGTATGAGAGGTGCGCAAAAACACACTGATATAGGGGAAGCTACGAGAGGTGCGCGAAAACAATGCGATATAGTGGAAGGTATGAGAGGTGCTCGAAAACACAGCAATATATGGGAAGCTATAGGAGGTGCACGAAAACACAGCGAGAAAGGGGAAGGTATGAGTGGTGTGAGAAAACACAGCAATATAGGGGGAGCTATGGGAGGTGCATTAAGGCGCGGTGATCTATGGAGAAGGTATGAGGTGAAGCTATGCGAGGTGCGCGAAAACACAGCGATTGAGGGGAAGGTATGAGCGGTGCGCGAGAACGCAATGATATAGGAGAAGCTATGGGATGTGTGCGAAAACACAGCGATATAGGGGAACGTACGAGAGGTGCATGAAAATATGGCGATATAGGGGAAGGTATGAGAGGTGCGCAAGAACACTGCGACATAGGCAAAGCTATCAGAGGTAATAAAAAACATAGCGATGTAGGGGAAGTTATGAGAGATGCGCAAAAACAGAGCAATATAGGGGAAGCTATGACAGCTGCTTAATAACACAGCAATATAGGGCAAGATATGAGAGGTGCGCGAAAACACGGAGATATAGCGGAAGCTATGAGAGGTGAGCGAAAGCACAACTAAAAAGGGAAAGCGATATAGTGGTAGGTGTGAGAGGTGCGCGAAAAACCAGCGATATATTGGAAGCTATGGGAGGTGCATGAAAACAGAGCGACATAGGGGAAGGTATGAGAGGATAGCGAAAACACAGCAATTTGGGGGAAGCTACGAGAGGTGCGTGCGAAAACACAGCAATTTGGGGGAAGCTACGAGAGGTGCGTGAAAACATCGCAATATATAGGACGTTATGAGAGGTGCGCGTACGCATGGCGAAAAATGGGAAACTCTGGGAGGTGCGCGATTACACAGCGATATAGGGTAAAGTATGAGAGGTGTGCGAAAACACGGCGATATATGGGAAAATATGGGAGGTGCGTGATAACAGTGCGATATGGGGGAATGTATGAGTGGTGCGTAAAAACACAGCGGTGTAGGGGAAGCTATGGGAGGTGTGCGAATGTAGAGCTATATAGGGGAAGTGATGAGAGGTGCACGAGAGCACAGCGACATAAGGGAAATTATGGAGGTGCGTGAAAACACAGTCATACGGGGAAGTTATGAAAGGTGCGCTAAAACACAACAATATCGGGAAAGGGATGAGGAGTCTGCGAAAACACGGCAATATAGGGGAAGGTATGAAAGGTGCGCAAAAACATAGTGATATTGGGAAAGCTATGGGAGGTACACAAAAACACGGCAATATACAAGAAGACATGAGAGGTGCGCGAAAACACATCGATATTGGGAAAGATACGAGAGGTGCGCGAAAACAGGGCGATATATGAAAGCAGTGGGAGGTGCACGAAAACAGAGTGACATAGGGGGAGCTATGAGAGGTGCGCAAAAACACGGCTAAAAATGGGAAGCTATGGGAGCTGCGTGAAAACCGGGATATAGCGGAAGCTATTGGAGTTACGCGACAACACAGCAATATAGGGGAAGTTATGGATGGTGCGCGAAAACACAGCGATATACGTGAAGGTATCAGAGGTGCGTGAAAACACATCGATATAGGGGAAGGTATGAGAGGTGCATGAAAACACGGCGTTATAGGGGAAGCTATAAGATAAGAGGTGAGGGAAAACACAGCGATATAGGGGAAGGTATGAGAGGTGCGCGAAAACACAATGATATTGGGGAAGCTATGGAAGGTGCGGGAAAACACAGCGATATAGGGGAAGCTATGGGAGGTGCACGAAAACACGGCGATATACGTGAAGGTATGAGAGGTTTGTGAAAACACGTCGGTATATGGGAAGGTATGACAGATCAGCAAAAACTCAGCTAAAAAGGTGAAGGTAGGAGTGATGCGCGAGAACATGACGATATAGGCAAAGCTGTGAGAGGTGAGCAAAAACACAGCGACATAGGGGAAGGTATGCGAGCTGGGCGAAAACACAGCGATATAGGGGAAGCTATGGGAGGTGCGCGAAATCACGGCGATATAGAGGAAGGTACGACAGGTGCGCGAAAATACATCGATATAGGGGAAGCTACGAGAGATGCACGAACGCATCGATATAGTGGAAGGTATGAGATTTCCGCAAAAACACAACGATATAGGGGAAACTGTGAGAGGTGCGCTAAAACACAGCGGTATATGGGAAGCTATGGAAGGTGCACGACAACAGATCGATACAGGGGAAGGTATCAGAGGTGCACGAAAACATTGCAATATATGTTTAGCTATGAGAAGTGCATGAGAACACAGTGATAGAGGGGAAGCTTTGAGAAGTACACGATAACACAGCGATATAGGGGAAAGTATGAGAGGTACACGAAAGCATGGCAATATGTCGGAAACTTTGGGAGGTGTGTGAAAACAGGGCGATGTAGGGGAAGATATGAGAGCTGTGCAAAAACACAGCGATATAGGGGAATCTATGGGAGGTGCGCGAAAAGACAGCGATATAGGGGTAGCTATGGGAGGTGCGCGAAAGCACGGTGATATACGTGATGTTATGAGAGGTGCACGAGAACACAGCGATTTGAGGGAAGCTATGAGAGGTGCGCGAAAACATTGCAATATACGGAAAGCTATGAGAGGTGCACGATAACACAGCGATAGGCGGAAACTATGAGAGGTGCACGAAATCACAGCGATGTAGGGGAAGGGATGAAAGGTGTGTGAAAACATCGCAAAATATGGGAAGCTATGAGAGGTGCACGAGAACACAGCGGTATAGGGGAAGCTATGAGAAGTGCGCGACAACACAGCGATCTAGGGGAAGGTATGAGAGGGGTATGAGAGGTGCGCGAAAACACAGAGATATAGGGGAAGCTATGGGAGGTGCGTGAAAACACGGTGATATACGTGATGTTATGAGAGGTGCGCGAAAACACAACGATTTGAGGGAAGCTATGAGAGGTTCGCGAAAACATTGCAATATACGGAAAGCTATGAGAGGTGCACGAGAACACAGTGATAGAGGGGAAGCTACGGGAGGTGCGCGATAACACAGCGAAAAAGGGGAAGGTATGAGAGGTGCTCGAAAACAAGGTGATATATGGGAAACTTTGGGAGGTGTGCTAAAACAGAGCGATATAGGAGAAGTGATGAGTGTGCACGATAGCACAGCGACGTAGGAGAAGCTATGAGAGATGTGGGAAAACACGTCGATAAAGGCGAAGGTATGAGAGATGAGCGAAAACTCAGCTAAAAAGGGGAAGGTATGAGAGATGCGGGAAAACACAGAGATATAGGCAAAGCTATGAGAGCTGAGCAAAAACAGAGCGATATAGGGGAAGGTATAAGAGGTGCATGAAAACACAACGATATAGGGGAAGATATGCGAGGTGCGCGAAAACACGGTGATATAGGGGAAGCTATGAGAGGGGCGTGAAAACACAGCGATAGAGGGGAAGGTATAGGAGGTGCGCAAAAACACAGCGATATAGGAGAAGGTATGAGAGGTGCACGAAAACACAGTGATATAGGGGAAGCTATGGGAGGTGCGTGAAAACACGGAGATAAACGTGAAGGCATGAGATGTGCGTTAAAACACGTCGATATAGGGGAAGCTATGTGAGGTGCGTGAAAACATGGCGATATAGGGGAAACATAGAAACATAGAAACATAGAAAATAGGTGTATTCATGCACCTCAGCAACAGAGGGGAACCTATGAGAGGTGTGCGAAAACACGGCGATATATGGGAAGCTAGGACATGCGCGCAAAATCACAGCGTTGTAGGGGAAGTTATGAGAGGTGCACAAAATCACAGCGATATAGGGGAAGGAATGAGAAGCGCACGAAAACACAGTGATATACAGGAAGGTATGGGAGGTCTGCGAACACGGCGATATACGTGAATGTATGAGAGCTGCGCGAAAACACGTCGATATTCGGGAACGTATGAGAGATGAGCGAAAACACAGCTAAAAAGTGGAAGGTATAAGAGGTGCGCGAGGACACGGCGATATAGGCAAAGATATGAGAGGTGAGCGAAAAAACAACGATATAGGAGAAGTTATGAGAGGTGCATGAAAACACAGCGATATATGGGAAGCTATGGGAGGTGCGTGAAAAAACAGCGATATAGGGGAAACTATCAGAGGTGTGCAAAAACACAGCCATATTGGGGAAAGTATGGGAGGTGCGCGAAAATACAGTGATATAGGGGAAGATGTGGGAGGTGCTCGAAAACACGGTGATATAGGGGAAGATTTGAGAGGTGCGCAAAAACACAGTGATGTGGGGGAATCTATGCGTACCTCCCATAGCTTCCCCTACATCGCCGTGTTTTCGCGCACCACTCATTCCTTCCCCTATATCGCTGTGTTTCACGCACATCCAATAGTTTCCTATATATCGCCTTGTTTTTGTGGAGCTCTCCTACTTTCCCCTATGTCGCTGTGATTTTGCGCACCTCTCATACTTTCCCATACATCGCTGCGTTTTCGTGCACTTCTCATACCTTCCCTATATCACTCTGTTTTCGCACACCTCTCATAGCTTCCCCAATATCGCCCTGTTTTTGCGCAGCTCTCATAGTTTCCCCTATATCGCTGCGTTTTCGCGCACCTCCCATAGTTTCCTCTACATTGCTGTGTTTTCGCGCACCTCCCATAGCTTCTCCAACATCGCCATGTTTTCGCGCACCTCTCATAGCTTCCCTTATATCGCCCTGTTTTCTTGCGCTTTTCATGCCTTCCCCTATATTGCTGTTTTCGTGCACCTCCTATAGTTTCCCCTGCATTGCCGTGTTTTGCTCACCTCTCATAGCTTCCACTATATCACCGCGTTTCTGCGCACTCACATACCTTTCCCTATATCGTTGTGTTTTCTTGCACCTCTCATAGCTTCTCCTATATCACTGTCTATTCGCGCACCTCCCATAGCTTCCCCTATATTGCTGTCTTATAGCGCAAATCTCATAGCTTCCCATATATGACTGTGTTTTCGCGCACCTCTCATAGCTTCCATGACATCGCTTTGTTTTCGTGCACCTTTCATACCTTTCTATGCGAGGTGCGCGAAAACAGGGTGACATAGGAGAAACTATCAGAGGTGCGTGAAAACGCAACGTTTTAAGGGAAGCTATGACCGGTGCGCGAAAACAAAGCAATGTAGGGGAAGCTGTGAGACGTGTGCAAAAACACAGCGATTGAGAGCAAGGTTTGAGAGGTGCGCGAAGACACAGCCATATTGTGGAAGGTATGGGAGGTGCACGAGAACCCAGCAATGTACGGGAAGCTCTAAGATGTGTGCAAAAAGAACGTGATGTCGGGAAAGTTATGGGAGGTGTTCAAAAACACGGCGATATAGGGGAAGGTATGAGAGGTGCGCGAAAACATCGCAATAGAGGGGCAGCTATGGGAGGTGCGCGTAAACACAGTAATATTGGGGAAGGTATGGGAGGTGCAAGAAAACCCAGCAATGTAGGGGAAGCTCTAAGATGTGCACGAAAAGAACGTGATGTGGGGGAAGTTATGGGAGGTGCTCGAAAACACAGCATTATTGTGGACACTGTGAGAGGTGCATGAAAACACAAAGTTATAGGGAAAGCTCTGGGAGGTGCGCGAAAGCACGGCGATATTGGGGAAGCTATAGGAGGTGCACAAAATCACAGCGATCTAGGGGAAAGGATGGGATGTACGCGAAATCACGGCGATATAGGGGACGTTATGAGAGCTGCGCTAAAACACAGTGATATGTGGAAGTTATGAGAGGTGTGCGAACACATGGCAATATACGTGAAGGTATGAGAGGTGCGCAAAATCATGGCGATATAGGGGAATGTATTAGAGATGAGTGAAAACACAGCTAAAAAGTGGAAGGTATGAGTTGTGGGCGAGAACACGGCGATATAGGCAAAGATATGAGAGGTGAGCGAAAACACAGCTAAAAAATGGAAGGTATGAGAGGTGTGTGGAAACACGGCGATATAGGGGAAGCTATGAGAGGGGAGCTAAAACTCAGCGATATAGGGGAAGGTATGAGAGGTGAATGAAAACACTGCGATGTAGGGAAAGCTATGGGAGGTGCGTGAAAACACAGCAATATAGGGGAAGGTATGAGAGCTGCATGAAAACACAGCAATATAGGTGAAGGTATGAGAGGTGCGCGAATACAACGCGACATGGGTGAAGATATGGTTGGTGCGCAAAAACACAGTGATGTAGGGGTAGGTAGGAGGGATGCACAAAAACTCAGTGATATAGGGGAAGCTATGAGGGATGCGCGAAAAAAAGCCGATATAGGGGAAGCTATGAGAGGTGCTGGAAAACATGGCGATGTAGGGGAAGCTATGGGAGGTGTATGAAAACACAGCGATATAGGAGAAAGTATGAGAGGTGCTCGAAAACACGGCGATATCGGGGAGGCTTTGGGAGGTGCGCGAAAACACAGCAATATAGGGGAAGGTACGACAGGTGCGCGAAAATACATCGATATAGGGGAAGCTACGAGAGATGCACGAACGCATCGATATAGTGGAAGGTATGAGATTTCCGCAAAAACACAACGATATAGGGGAAACTGTGAGAGGTGCGCTAAAACACAGCGGTATATGGGAAGCTATGGAAGGTGCACGACAACAGATCGATACAGGGGAAGGTATCAGAGGTGCACGAAAACATTGCAATATATGTTTAGCTATGAGAAGTGCATGAGAACACAGTGATAGAGGGGAAGCTTTGAGAAGTACACGATAACACAGCGATATAGGGGAAAGTATGAGAGGTACACGAAAGCATGGCAATATGTCGGAAACTTTGGGAGGTGTGTGAAAACAGGGCGATGTAGGGGAAGATATGAGAGCTGTGCAAAAACACAGCGATATAGGGGAATCTATGGGAGGTGCGCGAAAAGACAGCGATATAGGGGTAGCTATGGGAGGTGCGCGAAAGCACGGTGATATACGTGATGTTATGAGAGGTGCACGAGAACACAGCGATTTGAGGGAAGCTATGAGAGGTGCGCGAAAACATTGCAATATACGGAAAGCTATGAGAGGTGCACGATAACACAGCGATAGGCGGAAACTATGAGAGGTGCACGAAATCACAGCGATGTAGGGGAAGGGATGAAAGGTGTGTGAAAACATCGCAAAATATGGGAAGCTATGAGAGGTGCACGAGAACACAGCGGTATAGGGGAAGCTATGAGAAGTGCGCGACAACACAGCGATCTAGGGGAAGGTATGAGAGGGGTATGAGAGGTGCGCGAAAACACAGAGATATAGGGGAAGCTATGGGAGGTGCGTGAAAACACGGTGATATACGTGATGTTATGAGAGGTGCGCGAAAACACAACGATTTGAGGGAAGCTATGAGAGGTTCGCGAAAACATTGCAATATACGGAAAGCTATGAGAGGTGCACGAGAACACAGTGATAGAGGGGAAGCTACGGGAGGTGCGCGATAACACAGCGAAAAAGGGGAAGGTATGAGAGGTGCTCGAAAACAAGGTGATATATGGGAAACTTTGGGAGGTGTGCTAAAACAGAGCGATATAGGAGAAGTGATGAGTGTGCACGATAGCACAGCGACGTAGGAGAAGCTATGAGAGATGTGGGAAAACACGTCGATAAAGGCGAAGGTATGAGAGATGAGCGAAAACTCAGCTAAAAAGGGGAAGGTATGAGAGATGCGGGAAAACACAGAGATATAGGCAAAGCTATGAGAGCTGAGCAAAAACAGAGCGATATAGGGGAAGGTATAAGAGGTGCATGAAAACACAACGATATAGGGGAAGATATGCGAGGTGCGCGAAAACACGGTGATATAGGGGAAGCTATGAGAGGGGCGTGAAAACACAGCGATAGAGGGGAAGGTATAGGAGGTGCGCAAAAACACAGCGATATAGGAGAAGGTATGAGAGGTGCACGAAAACACAGTGATATAGGGGAAGCTATGGGAGGTGCGTGAAAACACGGAGATAAACGTGAAGGCATGAGATGTGCGTTAAAACACGTCGATATAGGGGAAGCTATGTGAGGTGCGTGAAAACATGGCGATATAGGGGAAACATAGAAACATAGAAACATAGAAAATAGGTGTATTCATGCACCTCAGCAACAGAGGGGAACCTATGAGAGGTGTGCGAAAACACGGCGATATATGGGAAGCTAGGACACGCGCGCAAAATCACAGCGTTGTAGGGGAAGTTATGAGAGGTGCACAAAATCACAGCGATATAGGGGAAGGAATGAGAAGCGCACGAAAACACAGTGATATACAGGAAGGTATGGGAGGTCTGCGAACACGGCGATATACGTGAATGTATGAGAGCTGCGCGAAAACACGTCGATATTCGGGAACGTATGAGAGATGAGCGAAAACACAGCTAAAAAGTGGAAGGTATAAGAGGTGCGCGAGGACACGGCGATATAGGCAAAGATATGAGAGGTGAGCGAAAAAACAACGATATAGGAGAAGTTATGAGAGGTGCATGAAAACACAGCGATATATGGGAAGCTATGGGAGGTGCGTGAAAAAACAGCGATATAGGGGAAACTATCAGAGGTGTGCAAAAACACAGCCATATTGGGGAAAGTATGGGAGGTGCGCGAAAATACAGTGATATAGGGGAAGATGTGGGAGGTGCTCGAAAACACGGTGATATAGGGGAAGATTTGAGAGGTGCGCAAAAACACAGTGATGTGGGGGAATCTATGCGTACCTCCCATAGCTTCCCCTACATCGCCGTGTTTTCGCGCACCACTCATTCCTTCCCCTATATCGCTGTGTTTCACGCACATCCAATAGTTTCCTATATATCGCCTTGTTTTTGTGGAGCTCTCCTACTTTCCCCTATGTCGCTGTGATTTTGCGCACCTCTCATACTTTCCCATACATCGCTGCGTTTTCGTGCACTTCTCATACCTTCCCTATATCACTCTGTTTTCGCACACCTCTCATAGCTTCCCCAATATCGCCCTGTTTTTGCGCAGCTCTCATAGTTTCCCCTATATCGCTGCGTTTTCGCGCACCTCCCATAGTTTCCTCTACATTGCTGTGTTTTCGCGCACCTCCCATAGCTTCTCCAACATCGCCATGTTTTCGCGCACCTCTCATAGCTTCCCTTATATCGCCCTGTTTTCTTGCGCTTTTCATGCCTTCCCCTATATTGCTGTTTTCGTGCACCTCCTATAGTTTCCCCTGCATTGCCGTGTTTTGCTCACCTCTCATAGCTTCCACTATATCACCGCGTTTCTGCGCACTCACATACCTTTCCCTATATCGTTGTGTTTTCTTGCACCTCTCATAGCTTCTCCTATATCACTGTCTATTCGCGCACCTCCCATAGCTTCCCCTATATTGCTGTCTTATAGCGCAAATCTCATAGCTTCCCATATATGACTGTGTTTTCGCGCACCTCTCATAGCTTCCATGACATCGCTTTGTTTTCGTGCACCTTTCATACCTTTCTATGCGAGGTGCGCGAAAACAGGGTGACATAGGAGAAACTATCAGAGGTGCGTGAAAACGCAACGTTTTAAGGGAAGCTATGACCGGTGCGCGAAAACAAAGCAATGTAGGGGAAGCTGTGAGACGTGTGCAAAAACACAGCGATTGAGAGCAAGGTTTGAGAGGTGCGCGAAGACACAGCCATATTGTGGAAGGTATGGGAGGTGCACGAGAACCCAGCAATGTACGGGAAGCTCTAAGATGTGTGCAAAAAGAACGTGATGTCGGGAAAGTTATGGGAGGTGTTCAAAAACACGGCGATATAGGGGAAGGTATGAGAGGTGCGCGAAAACATCGCAATAGAGGGGCAGCTATGGGAGGTGCGCGTAAACACAGTAATATTGGGGAAGGTATGGGAGGTGCAAGAAAACCCAGCAATGTAGGGGAAGCTCTAAGATGTGCACGAAAAGAACGTGATGTGGGGGAAGTTATGGGAGGTGCTCGAAAACACAGCATTATTGTGGACACTGTGAGAGGTGCATGAAAACACAAAGTTATAGGGAAAGCTCTGGGAGGTGCGCGAAAGCACGGCGATATTGGGGAAGCTATAGGAGGTGCACAAAATCACAGCGATCTAGGGGAAAGGATGGGATGTACGCGAAATCACGGCGATATAGGGGACGTTATGAGAGCTGCGCTAAAACACAGTGATATGTGGAAGTTATGAGAGGTGTGCGAACACATGGCAATATACGTGAAGGTATGAGAGGTGCGCAAAATCATGGCGATATAGGGGAATGTATTAGAGATGAGTGAAAACACAGCTAAAAAGTGGAAGGTATGAGTTGTGGGCGAGAACACGGCGATATAGGCAAAGATATGAGAGGTGAGCGAAAACACAGCTAAAAAATGGAAGGTATGAGAGGTGTGTGGAAACACGGCGATATAGGGGAAGCTATGAGAGGGGAGCTAAAACTCAGCGATATAGGGGAAGGTATGAGAGGTGAATGAAAACACTGCGATGTAGGGAAAGCTATGGGAGGTGCGTGAAAACACAGCAATATAGGGGAAGGTATGAGAGCTGCATGAAAACACAGCAATATAGGTGAAGGTATGAGAGGTGCGCGAATACAACGCGACATGGGTGAAGATATGGTTGGTGCGCAAAAACACAGTGATGTAGGGGTAGGTAGGAGGGATGCACAAAAACTCAGTGATATAGGGGAAGCTATGAGGGATGCGCGAAAAAAAGCCGATATAGGGGAAGCTATGAGAGGTGCTGGAAAACATGGCGATGTAGGGGAAGCTATGGGAGGTGTATGAAAACACAGCGATATAGGAGAAAGTATGAGAGGTGCTCGAAAACACGGCGATATCGGGGAGGCTTTGGGAGGTGCGCGAAAACACAGCAATATAGGGGAAGGTATGAGAGGTGAGAAAAACACAGCGATACAGGGGAAGGTAAGAAAGGTGTGCGAAAACATAGCGATTTAGGGGAAGGTATGACAGGTGCGCACAAACACAGTGATATAGTGGAAGGTATGGGAGTTGCGTGAAAACACAACGATATTGCGGAAGCTAAAGCAGGTGCGCGAAAATGCACTGATATAGGGGAAGCTATGGAGGAGCGCAAAAACACAGCGATGTAGGGGAATCTATCAGAGGTGCGTGAAAACACTGTGATATAGGGGAAGCTATGAGAGGTGTGTGGAAACACGGCGATATAGGGGAAGGTATGAGATGTGCGCGAAAACACAGTGATATAGTGGAAGGTATGGGAGTTGCGTGAAAACACAGCAATATTGAGGAAGCTATAGCAGGTGCGCGAAAATGCAGCGATATAGGGGAAGCTATGGAGGAGCGCAAAAACACAGCGATGTAGGGGAATCTATCAGAGGTGCGTGAAAACACTGCAATATAGGGGAAGTTATGAGAGGTGCGTGGAAACACGGCGATATAGGGGAAGGTATGAGATGTGCGCGAAAACACAGCAATATAGGGGAAGATATAAGAGGTGCACGATAACGCAGTGATATGGGGGAAGGTATCAGAGGTGCCCGAAGGCACAGCGATATAGGAGAAGCTATGGGAGGTGCGTGAAAACTCGGAGATATGGGAAATGTATGAGAGGTGCGCGCAAACACGGCGATATGGGGGAAGCTATGGGAGCTGCGGGACAGCACAGCCATGTAGAGGAAGCTGTAAGAGGTGCGCGAATACACCTCGGCGATGTAGAGGAATGTATGAGAGCTGTGCGAAAACACTGTGACATAGGGGAAGCTCTGAGATTTGTGCGAAAAGACAGCAATATAGGGGAAGCTATGGGAGGTGCGCGAAAAGACAGTGATGTAGGGAAAGCTATGGGAGATGTATGAAAACACAGCGATATAGGGGAAGGTATGAGAGGTGCTCGAAAACACAGCGATATGGGGGAGGCTATGGGAGGTGCGCGAAAATGCAGCGATATAGGGAAAGGTATAAAATGTGTGCAAAAACATAGCGATATAGGGGAAGGTATGAGAGGTGCGAGAAAACACAGTGATACAGGGGAAGCTCTGGGACGTCCGTGAAAACACAATGATATTGGTGAAGCTATGGGAGGTGCGCGAAAACACGGAGATATAGGGAAATGTATGAGAGGTGCGCGAAAACACAGCGATATGGGGGTAGGTATGGGAGGTGCGCGAGAAGACAGCAATGTAGGGGAAGCTGTGAGAGGTGCGCGAAGCAAAGCAATGTTGGGGAAACTATGAGACGTGCACAAAAGCACAAAGATATAGAGGAAGCTACGGGCGGTGCGCAAAAAAAATGGCATTATAGGGGAAGCTATGAGGGGTGCACGAACACGCAGCAATATATTGGACGCTGTGAGAGGTGATTGAAAATGCAACGAAACAGGGGAAGTTATGAGAGATTCATGATAACACAGCGATATAGGGGAATCTATGGGAGGTGCGCGAGAACACCGATATAGGGAAATCCATGAGAGTTGCGTGATAACACAGCGACATTGGGGAAGTTATGGGAGGTGCACGAAAACACAACGATATATGGGAAGGTATAAGAGGTGTGCGAAAACATAGCAATATAGGGGAAGGTATAAGAGGTGCACGATAACACAGCGATATGGGGGAAGGTATGAGGGGTGCACGAAAGCACAGCGATATAGTGGAAGCTATGGAAGGTGCGCGAAAACACAGTGATATTGGGGAAGCTGAAGGAGGTGCGCGTATACACGGAGATGTGGAAAATGTATGAGAGGTGCGCGAAAACACGGCGATATGGGGGAAGTGAGCTGCACGAGAAGACGACAATGTAGGGGAAGCTGTGAGAGGTGCGCGAATACAAAGCAATGTCAGGGCAACTATGAGACATGCGCATATATATACGGATATATAGTGGAAGCTATGAGAGGTGAGCAAAAACACAGTGATTTAGGGGAAGGTATGAGAGGTGCACGAAAACACAGAGATGTAGGGGAGACTATGGGAGGTGCGTGAAAACACAGCATTGTAGGGGAAGATGTGAGAGGTGCGCAAAAAGACTGCGATGTAGGGGAAGCTATAGCAGGTACGTGAAAACATAGCAATGTAGGGGAAGTTATGAGAGCTGAGCGAAAAGATGGTGATATAGGGGAAGTTATGGGAGGTGAGTGAAAACCCAGCGATATGGGGGAAGATATGAGACGGACGCGAAAACACAGCCATATCGTTGAAGGTATGAGAGGTGCACGAAAACACGGCGATGTAGGTGAAGGTATGAGAGGTGCGCGAAAACACGGCAATGTAGGGGAAGGTATGAGAGGTGTGTGAAAACACACCGATATAGAGGAAGGTATGAGCGGTGCGAGAAAACATGGCGATATTATGGAAGCTATGAGGGGTGCGCGAAAACACAGCGATTTAGGAGAAGCTATGATAGGTGCACGAAAACATCGCAATATAGGGGAAGCTATGAGAGGTGCCCAAGAACACAGCGATATAGGGGAAGCTATGCGAGGTGCGCAAAAACACGGCGATACTATGGAAGCTATGAGAGGTGCGGGAAAACACTGCAATGTAGGGGAAACTATGCGAGGTGCGCAAAAACATGGCGATATTAGGGAAGCTATGAGAGGTGCACGAAAACATTGCAATATATAGGAAGCTATGAAAGGTGCCCAAGAACACAGCAATATAGGGGAAGCTATGCGAGGTGTGTGAAAACACACCGATATAGAGGAAGTTATGAGCCATGCGAGAAAACACTGCGATATAGGGGAAGCTATGCGAGGTGCGCAAAAACATGGCGATATTAGGGAAGCTATGAGAGGTGCACGAAAACATCGCAATATAGGGGAAGCTATGCGAGGTGTGTGAAAACACACCGATATAGAGGAAGGTATGAGCGGTGCGAGAAAACACAGCGACTTGTGGGAAGCTATGAGAGGTGTGCGAAAAAAGTCGCAATATATGGGAAGCTACGAGAGGTGCGCGAAAGCACGGCGATATATGGGAAGCTATGGGAGACAAGTGCAAACAGGGCAAGAAAGGGGAAGTCATGAGAGGTGCATGAAAACACATCGATATAGGTGAAGCGATGAGAGGTGAGAGAAAACGCAGCTCTATAGGGGAATGTATGAGAGGTGCACGAAAACATGGTGATATATGGTAACCTATGGGAGGTGCGCGAAAACACGGCGATATAGTGGCAGCTATGGGAGGTGCGCAAAAACACAGCGATGTAGTGGAATGTAGGAGAGGTGTGCTAAAACACAGAGATTTTGGGAAAGCTATGAGAGGTGCGCGAAAACGCAGCGCTATAGGGGAATGTATGAGAGGTGCACGAAAACATGGTGATATATGGTAACCTATGGGAGGTGCGTGAAAGCACGGCGATGTATGGGAAACTCTGGGAGGTGCGTGGAAACACAGCAATATACGGGAAGTTATGGGACGCACGCGAAAACACAGTGATATAGTGGAAGATATGAGCGGTGCGCGAAAACATGGCAATATAGGGGAAGCTATAGGAGGTGAGCGAAAACCAGTGATATCGGGGAAGGTCTCAGAGGTGCACAAAAACACAATGATATTAGGAAGCTATGGGAGGTGCGGGAAAACACAGCGATGCTGGGGAACGTATGAGAGGTGCACGAAAACACAGCGATATATGGGAAGCTATGGGAGTTGCGCAAAAACATAGCGATATAGGGGAAGGTATGAAAGGTGCGAGAAAACATAGCGATATAGGGGAATCTATGGGAGGTGCATGAAAACATCGGAATATAGGGGAAGCTATGAGAGGTGCACGAGATCACAGCGGTAGAGGGTTAGCTATGAGAGGTGCTCGATAACACAGTGATATAGGGGAAAGTATGAGAGGTGCGCAAAAACACGGCGATATATGGAAAGCTATGGCAGGTGCGCAAAATCACAGCGATATAACAGAAGGGATGAGAGGTGCATGAAAACACATCGATATAGGGGAAGGTATGAGAGGTGAGAGAAAACGCAGCTCTATAGGGGAACGTATGAGAGGTGAGAGAAAACACAGCTCTACAGGGGAAGGTATGAGAGCTGCACTAAAACACAGAGATTCTTGGAAAGCTATGAGAGGTGCTCGAAAACACAGCGCTATAAGGGAATGTATGAGAGGTGCACGAAAACATGGTGATATATGGGAACCTGTGGGAGGTGCGTGAAAGCACGGCGATATATGGGAAACTCTGGGAGGTGCGCGGAAACACAGCAATATACGGGAAGTTATGGGACGCGCACGAAAACACAGCAATATAATGGAAGATATGAGTGGTGCGCGAAAACATGGCGATATAGGGGAAGCTATAGGAGGTGAGCAAAAACCAGTGATATTGGGGAAGGTATCAAAGGTGCGCGAAAACACAGTGATATTGGAAAGCAATGAGAGGTGCGGGAAAACACAGCGATATAGCGGAAGCTATGGGAGGTGTGTGAAAACACTGTGATACATGGGAAGCTATGGGAGGTGCGTCAAAACACAGCGACATAGGGGAGGGTATGAGAGGTGCACTAAAACAGAGCAGTTATGAGAGGTCTGCGAAAAGACAGTGATATGGGGGAAGCAATGAGAGGTGCACGAAAACACATCGATATTGGGAAAGCTACGAGAGGTGCGTGTAAACACAGCGCTATTGGCGAATATATGAGAGGTGCGTGAAAACACAGCGATATAGCGGAAGCAATGAGAGGTGCGTGAAAAAGCAGCGATATAGGGGACGGTATGCGAGGTGCGTGAAAACACAGTGATATAGGGGAAGGAATGAGAGGTGCACGAAAACAGCGACATAGAGGAAGCTATAGGAGGTGCACAAAAACACGGTGATATAGGAGTAGGTATGACAGATGAGCGAAAACTCAGCTAAAAAGGGGAAGGTATGAGAGGTGCTTGAGAACACGGCGATATAGGCAAAGCTATGGGAGGTGTGCGAAAACACAGCGATACAGGGGAAGCTATGGGAGGTGTGCGAAAACACAGTGATACAGGGGAAGGAATGAGAGGTGTGCGAAAACACAGCGATAACTGGGAAGCTATGGGAAGTGCGTGAAAACACGGCGATATAGGAGAAGATATGAGAGGTGCGCGAAAACACAGAGATGTAGGGGAAGCGATGCGAGGTGCGCAAAAACATAGCGATGACTGGGAAGCTATGAGAGGTGCGTGAAAACTCGGCGATATAGGAGAAGATATGAGAGGTGCACGAACACGTTGCAATATATGGGAAGCTATGAGAGGTGCACGAGAACACAGCGGTAGAGGGGAAGCTATGAGAAGTTCGTGATAACAAAGCGATATAGGGGAAGTTATGAGAGGTGCGCAAAAACACGGCGATGTAGGGGAATGTAGGAGAAGTGCGCGAAACCACGGCGATATAGGGGAATGTAGGAGAAGTGCGCGAAACCACGGCGATATATGCAAAGCTATGGGAGGTGCACGGAAACACAACGCTGTATGGGAATGTATGAGAGGTGTGCGAAAACATGGCAAGATAGGGGAACCAATGGGAGGTGCATGGAAACACAGCAATATATGGGAAGTTATGGGACGCACGCGAAAACACAGCGATATAGTGGAAGATATGAGTGGTGCACGAAATCGCGATATAGGGGAAGCTATAAGAGGTAAGCAAAAACACAGCGATATTGGAGAAGGTATCAGAGGTGCGCGAAAACACAATGATATTGGAAAGCAACAGGAGGTGCGGGAAAACACAGTGATATAGGGGAAGGTATGATAGGTGCACGAAAACAGCAATATAGAGGAAGCTATAGGAGGTGCACAAAAACACGGCAATATAGGAGTAGGTATGATAGATGAGCGAAAACTCAGCTAAAAAGGGGAAGGTATGAGAGGTGCGTGAGAACACGGCGATATAGGCATAGCTATGAGAGATGAGAAAAAACACAGCAATATAGGGGAAGCTATGGGAGGCGCATGAATACACGGCGATATGGGGAAGACATGAGAGGTGTGCAAAAGCACAGCGATGTAGGGGAAGCTATGGGAGGTGGGCGAAAACACAGCATTATAGGGGAAGCTATGAGAGGTGCGAGAAAACACAGTGATTTGGGGGAAGCTATGAGAGCTGCATGAACACGTCGCAATATATGGGAAGCTATGAGAGGTGCACGAGAACACAGCGGTAGAGGGGAAGCTATGAGAAGTATGTGATAACAAAGCGATATAGGGGAAGATATGAGAGGTGTGCAAAAACACAGCGTTGTAGGGGAATGTATGAGAGGTGCGCGAAACCACGGCGATATATGCAAAACTATGGGAGGTGCACGGAAACACAGCAATATACGGGAAGTTATGGGACGTGCGCGAAAACACAGCGATATAGTGGAAGATATGAGAGGTGCGCGAAAACACGGCAATATAGAGGAAGCTATAAGAGGTGAGTGAAATCACAGCGATATTGGGGAAGGTATCAGAAGTGCACGAAAACACAATGATATTGGGAAGCCATGGGAGGTGCGGGAAAACACAGCGATATAGGGGAAGCTATGGGAGGTGTGTGAAAACACAGCGATATAGGGGAAGGTATGAGAGCGGTGCGAAAACTCGGCTATATAGTGGCAGCTATGAGAGGTGAGCAAAAACACAGCGATATAGGGGAAGGTATGAGAAGTGCGCAAAAACACAGCAATATATGGGAGTCTATGGGAGGTGCAGTAAAACAGAGCGATATAGGGGAAGACATGAGAGGTGCGAGAAAATAAAGCGATATTGGGGAACCTATGTGAGGTGTGTGAAAACACGGCGATATAGGAGAAGATATGAGAGGTGCACGAAAACACAGGGATTTTGGGAAAGCTATGAGAGGTGCGTAAAAACACAGTGCTAAAAGGGAATATATGAGAGATGCGCGAAAACATGGCAAGATAGGGGAACCTATGGGAGGTGCGCGGAAACACAGCAATATACGGGAGGTTATGGGACGCACGCAAAAACACAGTGATATAGTGAAAGGTATGAGTGGTGTGCGAAAACATCGCGATATAGGGGAATCTATAAGAGGTAAGCGAAAACACAGCGATATTGGGGAATGTATCAGAGGTGTGCAAAAACACAGCGATATATGGGAAGATATGGGAGTTGCGCGAAAACGTAGCGATATAGGGGAAGGTATGAGAGGTGTGAGAAAACACAGCGATATATGAGAGTCTATGGGAGGTGCAGGAAAACAGAGCGATATAGGGGAAGGCATGAGAGGTGCGAGAAAATAAAGCGATATTGGGGAACCTATGTGAGGTGAGTGAAAACACGGCGATATAGGAGAAGATATGAGAGGTGCGCGAAAACACAGGGATTTTTGGAAAGCTATGAGAGGTGCGTAAAAACACAGTGCTATAGGGGAATATATGAGAGGTGCGCGAAAACATGGCGAGATAGGGGAACCTATGGGAGGTGCGCGGAAACAGCAATATACGGGAGGTTATGGGACGCACGCAAAAACACAGTAGTGGAAGATATGAGTGGTGCGCGAAAACATCGCGATATAGGGAAGCTATAAGAGGTAAGCGAAAATACAGCAATATTGGGGAAGGTATCAGAGGTGTGTAAAAACACAGTAATATATGGGAAGATATGGGAGTTGTGCGAAAACCTAGCGATATAGGGGAAGGTATGAGAGGTGCGAGAAAACATAGCGATATAGGGGAATCTATGGGAGGTGCGCGAAAACATCCCAATATATGGGAAACTATGAGAGGTGCACGAGAACACAGCGGTAGAGGGTTAGCTATGAGAGGTGCACGATAACACAGTGACATAGGGGAAGGTATGAGAGGTGCGTAAAAACACGCCGATATATGGGAAGCTATGGGAGGTGCATGAAAGCAGGGCGGTATAGGGGAAGGCATGAGAGATGGGTAAAAACACAGCGATGTAGGGGAAGCTATGAGAGGTGCGTGAAAACAGAGCGATATAGAGGAAGTGATGAGAGGTGCACAAAAGCACTGCAACATAGGGGAAGCTATGGGAGATGCGTGAAAACTAAGCAATATAGGGGAAGTTATGAGAGCTGCTTGATGACACAACGATATAGGAGAAGATATGACATGTGCGCGAAAGCACAGTGATATTGGGGAAGGTGTGAGAGGTGCGTGAAAAAACAGCGATATAAGAAAAGGTATCAGAGGTGCGCTGAAGCACAGCAATATGGGGAAGACATGAGAGGTCTGCAAAAACACGGCGATATAGGGGAAGGTATGAGAGGTGCGCGAAAACACAGCGATGTAGGGGAATGTATGAGAGGTACGCGTAAAAAAGGCGAATTAGCGGAAGGTATGAGACATGAGACAGAACAGCTCTATAGGGAAGGTATGTGAGCTGCACGAAAATATGGCAATATAGTGGCAGCTATGAGAGGTGAGGAAAAACACAGCGACATAGGGGAAGGTATGAGAAGTGCGCGAAAATGGAGCGATATAGGGGAAGCTATGAGAGGTGTGCGATAACACCGTGATGTAGGCGAAGATATGAGAGGTGCGCAGAAACACGGCGATGTAGGGAAGCAATGCGAGGTGCGTGAAAACACAGTGAAATAGGGTAAGGTATGAGAGGTGCGCGAAAACACAGAGATTTTGGGAAAGCCATGAGAGGTGCGCGAAAACAGCGCTATAGGGGAATGTATGAGAGGTGCGCGAAAATATGGTGATATAGGGGAACCTATGGGAGGTGTGCGGAAACACAGCAATATACAGGAAGTTATGGGAGGCACGCAAAAACACAGCGATATTGTGGAAGATATGAGTGGTGCACGAAAACATCGCGATATAGGGGAAGCTATAAGAGGTAAGCGAAAACACAGCGATATTGCAGAAGGTATCAGAGGTGCATGAAAACACAATGATATTGGAAAGCAATGGGAGGTGCGGGAAAACACAGCGATATAGGGGAAGTTATGGGAGGTGTGCGAAAACACAGCGATATGGGGAAGCTAAGAGAAGTGCGCGAAAACATAGCGATATAGGGGAAGGTATGAAGGGTGCGCAAAAACATGGCGATATAGGGGAACCTATGGGAGGTGCGCAGAAACACAGCAATATACAGGAAGTTATGGGACGCGCGCAAAAACATAGTGATATAGTGGAAGATATGAGTGGTGTGCGAAAACATCGCGATATAGGGGAAGCTATAAGAGGTAAGCGAAAACACAACGATATTGGGGAAGGTATGAGAGGTGCATGAAAACACAGCGATATTGAGGAAGTTATAGGAGGTGCACAAAAACACGGCGATATAGGAGTAGGTATGACAGATGAGCGAAAACTCAGCTAATAAGAGGAAGGTATGAGAGGTGGGTGAGAACACGGCGATATAGGAGAAGATAAGAGAGGTGCGCGAAAACACAAATGTAGGGAAGCAATGCGAGGTGCGCGAAAACTCAGCGTTATAGGGGAAGCTAAGAGAGGTGCGCGAAAACAGCGATTTGGGGGAAGCTATGAGAGGTGCACGAACACGTCGCAATATATGGGAAGCTATGAGAGGTGCAGGAAAACACAGCGGTAGAGGGGAAGCTATGAGAAGTGCGTGTTAACAAAGCAATATAGGGGAAGGTATGAGAGGTGCGCGAAAACACAGAGATTTTGGGAAAGCTATGAGAGGTGCGCGAAAACAGCGCTATAGGGGAATGTATGAGAGGTGGGCGAAAATATGGTGATATAGGGGAACATATGGGAGGTGCGCGGAAACACAGCAATATACAGGAAGTTATGGGAGGCGCGCAAAAACACAGCGATATTGTGGAAGATATGAGTGGTGCACGAAAAAATCGCGATATAGGGGAAGCTATAAGAGGTAAGCGAAAACACAGCGATATTGGGGAAGGTATCAGAAGTGCGAAAACACAATGATATTGGAAAGCAATGGGAGGTGCGGGAAAACACAGCGATATAGGGGAAGCTATGGGAGGTGTGCGAAAACACAGCGATATGGGGAAGCTAACAGAAGTGCGCGAAAACTTAGAGATATGGGGGAAAGTATGAGAGGTGCGCAAAAACATGGCGTTATAGGGGAACCAATGGGATGTGCGCAGAAACACAGCAATATACAGGAAGTTATGGGACGCGCGCAAAAACATCGCGATATATGGCAAGCTATGAGAGGTATGCAAAAACACAGCAATATAGGGGAACCTATGAAAGCTGCTTGATAACACAGCGATATAGGGGAAGGCATGAGGGTGCGCGAAAACACATCGATACAGTAGTAGGTATGAGAGGTGCGCGAAAACACAATGATATAGGGGAAGGTATGTGAGGGGTGCGAAAACACAGCGATATAGGGGAAGCAATGGGAGGTGCGCGAACACAAGGCGATATACGTGAAGGTATGAGAGGTGCTTGAAAACACGTCGATATAGGTGAAGTGATGAGACGTGTGCGAAAATGCAGTGATATAGGGGACGCTATGAGAGATGCGTGAAAACACAGTGATATAGGGGTAGGTATGCTAGGTGCGTGTAAACGCAGTGTTTATTGGGGAAGTTATGAGAAGTGCGCGAAAACACAGCAATACAGGGGAAGCTGTGGGAGGTGCAAGAAAACACAGCAATATATAGGAAGGTATGGGACGTGCGTGAAAACACAGTGATATAGGGGTAGGTATGCGAGGTGCGTGTAAACACAGTGATATAGGGGAAGGCATGAGAGGTGCATGAAAACATAGCGATTTGGGGGAAGTTATGAGAGGTGCGTGAAAATATCGCAATATATGGGAAGCTATGAGAAGTGCGCGATAACACGGCGAAAACTGGGAAGCTATGGGAGGTGCGGGAAACACAACGATATAGGGGAAGGTATGCGAGGTGCATGAAAACACAGCAATATAGGGGAAGCTATGAGAGGTGCGCGAAAACACGGTGATATAGGGGAAGCTATGAGAGGGAAGCATTAACAGCAATATATGGGAAAGTATGAGAGGTGCACGAAAACACAGCGATATATGGGAAGCTATGGGTGGTGCGCGAAAACGGAGTGATAAAGGGGAAGGTATAAGAGGTGTGCGAAAACACAGCCATATTGGGGAAGCTATGGGAGGTACGCGAAAACACAGCGATAATGGGAAGGTATGGGAGGTGCGCAAAAGCATGGCAATATAGGGGAAGCTCTGAGACATGTGCGAAAACACCCCGATATAAGGGAAGCTATGGGAGGTGTGTGAAAACACAGCAATACAGGGGAAGCTGTGGGAGGTGCAAGAAAACTCAGCAATATATGGGAAGGTATGGGACGTGCATGAAAACACAGTGATATAGGGGAAGATATGAGAGGTGCGCAAAAACACAACGATATAAGGGAAGGTATGCGAGTTGTTCGAAAACACTGCAATATAGAGGAAGCTATGGGACGTGCAAGAAAACACAGCCATATAGGAGAAGGTATGATAGGCATGCGAAAACACAGCGATATTTAGGAGGCTATGGGAGGTGCGTGAAAACATGGTGAAATAGGGGAAGGTATGAGAGCTGCGCAAAAACGCAGCAATGTAGGGGGAGATATGAGAGGAGCACGAAAACGCAGCGTTATAGCGGAAGGTATGAGAGGTGCGTGAAAACACAGCGATATATGGTAAGCTATGGGAGGTATGCGAAATCACAGCAATATAGGGGAAGGTATGAAAGTTGCTTGATAACGCAGCGATATAGGGGAAGGTTTCAGAGGTGCGCAAAAACACACTGATATAGGGGAAGCTATGAGAGGTCTGCGAAAACACGGCGATATAGGGGCAGGTATGAGAGGTACACGAAAATACAGCGATGTTGGTGAAGGTATGAATGGAGCGCGATAACACAGTGATATATGGGAAACAATGGGAGGTGCACGACAATAGAGCAATATAGGGGAAGGTATCAGAGGTGCAAGAAAACACAGTAATAAAGAAGAAGCTATGGGAGATGTGCGAAATCATGACGATATAGGGGACGCTATGTGAGGTGCGTGAAAACACAGCGATCTAGTGGAAGCCATGAGAGGTGTGTAAAAACATCGCCATATATGGCAAGCTATGAGAGGTGTGCAAAAACAGCGATATAGCGGAAGCTATGGGAGGTATGCGAAAACACAGCAATATAGGGGAAGCTATGAAAACTGCTTGATAACACAGCGATATAGGGGGAGGTATAAGAGATGCGCGAAAACACATCGATACAGTGGTAGGTATGAGAGGTGCGCGAAAACACAATGATATAGGGGAAGGTATGCAAGGCAAGTGAAAACACAGCGATATAGGGGAATCTATGAGAGGTGCGCAAAAACACAACGATATAGGGAAGGTATGTGAGGTGAGAGAAAACACAGCGATATAGGGGACGGTATGAGAGGTGCGGAAAAACACAGCGATATAGGAGGAATTATGAGAGGTGCGTGAAAACACAGCGATATATGGGAAGCCATGAGAGGTGTGCGAAAACAGCGATATAGCGGAGGCTATGGGAGGTATGTGAAACTACAGCAATATAGGGGAAGCTATGAAAGCTGCTTGATCACACAGCGATATAGGGGAAGATGTGACAGTTGAGCGAAAACACAGTTATATAGGGGAAGGTATCAGAGGTGTGCACAAACACAATGATATTGGGGAAGTTATGGGAGGTGCGGGAAAGCACAGCAATATAGGAGAAGCTATGAGAAGTGCGCGAAAACACAGCGATATAAGGGAAGCTATGGGAGGTGCGCGAAAACAGCAATAAAGGGGAAGGTATGACAGGTGCGCGAAAACACAGCCATATTGGCGAAGCTATGAGTGGTGCACGAGAACACGGCGATATAAGGGAAGCTATGGGAGGTGTGCGAAAACACAACGATATATGGGAAGTTATGAGAGGTGCAAGAAAACACAGCAATATAGGGCAAGCTACGGGAGGTGCGTGAACAGACGGTGATAACACAGGAGGTATGAGAGGCGCGCAAAAACACAGCGATGTAGGGGAAGCTATGCGAGGTGCGCAAGAACACGGCAATATGGGGGAAGATATGAGAGGTGTGCAAAAACACAGCGATTTGGGGAAAGCGCTGAAGGGTGCGCGAAAACATCGCAATATATGTGAAGCTATGAGAGTTGCGCAAAAACACAGTGAGAAAGGGGAAGCTATCTGAGGCGCGTGAAAACACAGCGATATATGAGAATGTATGAGAGGTGCGCGAAAACACATCGATATAGTGGAAGGTATGCGAGGTGCGCGAAAACACAGCGATATAGGGGAAGCTATGAGAGGCGCGCGAAAAGACACTGATATAGTGCAAGGTATGAGAGGTGCGCGAATACACAGTGATACAGGAGAATCTATGGGAGGTGTGCAAAAACACGGCGATATACGTGAAGGTATGAAAGGTGCATGAAAACACGTCGATATAGGGGGAGGTATGAGAGATGAGCAAAAACTCAGCTAAAAAGGGGAAGGTATGAGAAGTGCGCGAGAACACGGAGATATAGGCAAAGCTATGAGGGGTGAGCAAAAACACAGCATTATAGGGGAAGGTATGAGAGGTGCGCAAAAACACAGCGATATAGGGAAAGCTATGAAAGGTCTGCAAAAACAGTGCGATATAGCGGCAGGTATGAGTGGTGCGCGAAAATACATCGATACAAGGGAAGCTACAAGTGGTCCGCAAAACACTTTGATATAGTGGAAGGTATGAGAGGTGCGCGAAATACACAACGACATAGGGGAAGCTATGGGAGGTACGCTAAAACACGGCGATATAGGGGAAGCGATGAGAGGTGCGCGAAAACACGACTATATGGGGAATCTATGAGAGGTGTGCGAAAACACAGCAATTTAGGGGAAGGTATGAGAGCTATGCGAAACAAAGCAATTTAGGCGAAGCTATTAGATGTGCGCGAAAACAGCAATCTAGTGGAAGCTTTGGGAGTGCGCAAAAACACACCGATATAGGGCAGGGTATGAGAAGTGCGCGACAACAGAGAGATGTAGGGGAAGCAATGGGAGGTGCGTGAAAACACGTCGATATAGGAGAAGGTATGAGAGATGCGCTAAAACACAGTGACGTTAGGGAAGCTCTGTGAGGTGCGTGAAAACACTGCGATATATGGAATGTTATGGGAGGTGCGTGAAAACAGGAGGATACAGGGGAAGTTATGAGAGGTGTGTGAGAACACAGCCATATTGGGGAAGGTATGAGAGGTGCGCAAAATCACAGCGATGTAGGGGAAGCTATGGGAGGTGTGCGAACACACAGCGATATAGGGGAGGGTATGAGAATTGCGCGACAACAGAGAGATGTAGGGAAAGCTATTGGAGATGCGCAAAAACATGGTGATATAGGGGAAGTTATGAGAGGGAAGTGACAATACAGCGATACATGGGAAGCTATGCAAGGTGCGCGAAAACACGGCAATATAGGAGAATGTATGAGAGGTGCCCGAAAACACAATGATATAGGGGAAGCTATCAGAGTTGTGTTAAAACACAGGAATACAGGGGAACCAATGAGAGGTGCCCAAAAACGCAGTGATATAGGGGAAGCGATGAGTGGTGTGCGAAAACACAGCGATTTGGGGAATGCTATGAGAGGTGCGCTAAAACACAATGACATTAGGGAAGCTATGGGAGGTGTGGGAAAACACAGCGATATAGGGGAATATATGGGAGGTGTGAGAAAACACCACAATACAGGAGAAGTTATGAGAGCTGCGCGAAAACACAGCCATATTGGAGCAGGTATGAGAAGTGCGCGAAAACACAGCGTTATTGGAGAAACTACGGGCGGTGCGTGATAACACAGCCATATAGGGGAAGGTATGGGAGGTGCGTGAAAACACGGTGATATGGGGGAAGGTATGAGAGGTGCGCGAAAACACGGCGATATGGGGAATCTATGAGAGGTGTACGAAAACACAGCAATTTTGAGGAAGGTATGAGAGGTGCGCGAAACAAAGCAATTTAGGGAAAGCTATGAGATGTGCGCGAAAACAGCAAACTAGTGGAAGCTATGGGAGGTGCGCGAAGACACGGTGATATAGGGGATGGTTTGAGAGGTGGCAAAAACACAACGATATAGAGGAGGGTATGAGAAGTGTGTAACAACAGAGAGATGTAGGGGAAGCTATGGGAGGTGCGCAAAAACATGGCGATATAGGGGATGTTATGAGAGGGAAGCGACACTACAGCGATATATGGGAAGCTATGCGTGGTGCGCAAAAACACGGCAATATATAGGAGAATGTATGAGAGGTGCCCAAAAAACACAATGATATTGGGGAAGCTATGGGAGGTGCGGGAAAACACAGCGATATAGGGGAATATATGGGAGGTGTGAGAAAACACCACAATACAGGGGAAGTTATGAGAGCTGCGCGAAAACACAGCCATATTGGGGCAGGTATGAGAAGTGCGCGAAAACACAGCGTTATTGGAGAAACTATGGGCGGTGCGCGATAACACAGCGATATAGGGGAAGGTGCACGAAAACACGGTGATATGGGGGAAGGTATGAGAGGTGCTCGAAAACACGGCGATATGGGGAATCTATGAGAGGTGCGCGAAAACACGGTGATATGGGGGAAGGTATGAGAGGTGCGCGAAAACACGGCGATATGGGGAATCTATGAGAGGTGTACGAAAACACAGCAATTTAGGGGAAGGTATGAGAGGTGCACGACACAAAGCAATTTAGGGGAAGCTATGAGATGAGCGCGAAAACAGCGAGCTAGTAGAAGCTATGGGAGGTGCGCGAAGACATGGCGATATAGGGGATGATATGAGAGGTGGACGAAAACACACCGATATAGGGGATGGAATGAGAAGTGCGCGACAACAGAGAGATATTAAGGGGAAAGATATGGGAGTCGTGCGAAAACACCACAATACAGGGCAAGGTATGAGAGCTGCGCGAAAACACAGCCATATTGGGGAAGGTATGGGAGGTACGCAGAAACACAGCACTATAAAGGAATGTATGAGAGGTGCACGAAAACACAGCGTTATTGGGGAAACTATTGGAGGTGAACGAAAACCCAGCGATATTGGGGAAGCTATGGGAGGTGCGCAGAAACAGGGCGATATAGGGGAAGGTATGAGAGGTACGTGATTACATGGCGACATAGGTGAAGCTATGGGAGGTGCGCGAAAACAAAGCGATTTAGGGGAAGTTATGAGAGGGAAGCGAAAACACAGCGATACGGGGAAGCTATGGGAGTTGCACGAAAACACAGCAATATATGGGAAGGTATGGGACGTACACGAAAACACAGCAAAATAGTGGAATGTATGAGAGGTGCGCGAAAACACGGCGATGTAGCAGAATGTATGAGAGGTGCACGAAAACACGGCGATACAAGGGAAGGTATGAGAGGTGAGCAAAAACACAGCTATATAGGGGAAGTTATGAGAGGTGCACGAAAACACAATGATATTGCGGAAGCTGTGGGAGGTGCGGGAAAACACAGCGATATAGCGGAAGCTATAGAGATGCACGAAAACACAGTGCTATAGGGGAAGATATGGGAAGTGTGCAAAAACACCGCAATACAGGGGAAGGTATGAGAGCTGCAAGAAAAAAACAGCCATATTGGGGCAGGTATGAGAAGTGCGAGAAAGCACAGCCTTTTTGGAGAAACTAAGGGCGGTGCGTGATAACACAGCGATATAGGGGAAGGTGCACGAAAACACGGTGATATGGGGGAAGGTATGAGAGGTGCTCGAAAACACGGCGATATGGGGAATGTATGAGAGGTGCGCGAAAACACGGCGATATGGGGAATATATGAGAGGTGCGAGAAAACACAGCAATTTAGGGGAAGCTATGAGATGTGCGCAAAAACAGCAAACTAGTGGAAGCTATGGGAGGTGCGCGAAGACACGGCGATATAGGGGATGGTATGAGAGGTGGACGAAAACACACCGATATAGGGGATGGTATGAGAGGTGGACGAAGACACGGCGATATAGGGGATGGTATGAGAGGTGGATGAAAACACACCGATATAGGGGAGGGTATGAGAAGTGCGCGACAACAGAGAGATGTAGGGGAAGCTATGTTAGGTGTGTGAAAACATGGCGACACAGGGGAACCGATGAGAGGTGCCCGAAAACGCAGTGATATAGGGAACAGTATGAGAGGTGCGTGATAACACAGCGATATAGGGGAAGGTATGACAGGTGCAGCGAAACATCGATATGGGGAAGCTATGGGAGGTGAATGAAAATAAATCAATATAGGGGAAGCTATGAGAGCTGTGCAAAAACATAGCAATATATGGGAAGCTATGGGATGTGCACAAAAACAGAGTGATATAGGGAAAAGTATGAGAGGTGCTAGAAAACACAGCGATATAGGGGAGGCTATGGGAGGTGCGTGAAAACACGGCGATATAGGAGAAGCTATGAGAGGTGCGCGAAAACACAGCGATGTTGGGGAAACTTTGCCAGGTGCGCAAAAACACTGCGATATATGGGAGGTGTGCGAAAACACCGCAATACAGGGGAAGGTATGAGAGCTGCGCAAAAACACGGTGATATAGGGGAAGGTATGGGAGGTGTGCGAACACACAGCGATATAGAGGAAGCTATGAGTGGTGCACGAAAGCACAGCGATTTGGGGGATGCTATGAGAGGTGCGCGAAAACACAGCTATATAGGGGAAGGTATGAGAGGTGCGCGAAAACACAATGATATTGGGGAAGCTATGAGAGGTGCACGAAAACACAGCGTTATTGGGGAAGCTATTGGAGGTGAACGAAAACCCAGCGATATTGGGGAAGCTATGGGAGGTGCGCAAAAACAGGGCGATGTAGGGGAAGGTATGAGAGGTGCGTGATTACATGGCGACATAGGTGAAGCTATGGGAGGTGCGCGAAAACAAAGCGATTTAGCGGAAGTTATGAGAGGGAAGCGAAAACACAGCGATACAGGGGAAGCTATGGGAGTTGCACGAAAACACAGCAATATATGGGAAGGTATGGGACGTACACGAAAACACAGCAAAATAGTGGAATGTATGAGAGGTGCGCGAAAACACGGCGATGTAGTAGAATGTATGAGAGGTGCACGAAAACACGGCGATACAGGGGAAGGTATGAGAGGTGAGCAAAAACACAGCCCTTCGAGCCTGCACCGCCATTTATTATGATTATGGCTGATCATCCAACTCAGAAACCCGCCCCAGCCTTCCCTCCATAACCCCTGATCTCCGTAGCCACAAGGGCCATATCTAACTCCCTCTTAAATATAGTCAATGAACTGGCCTCAACTGTTTCCTGTGGCAGAGAATTCCACAGATTCACCACTCTCTGTGTGAAGAAGTTTTTCCTAATCTCGGTCCTAAAAGGCTTCCCCTTTATCCTCAAACTTTGACCCCTTGTTCTGGACTTCCCCAACATCAGGAACAATCTTCCTGCATCTAGCCTGTCCAATCCCTTTAGGATTTTATACGTTTCAATCAGATCCCCCCTCAATCTTCTAAATTCCAACGAGTACAAGCACAGTTCATCTAGTCTTTCTTCATATGAAAGTCCTGCCATTGCAGGAATCAATCTGATGAACCTTCTTTGTACTCCCTCTATGGCAAGGATGTCTTTCCTCAGATTAGGGGACCAAAACTGCACACAATACTCCAGGTGTGGTCTCACCAAGGCCTTGTACAACTGCAGTAGTACCTCCCTGCTCCTGTACTCGAATCCTCTCGCTATAAATGCCAGCATATCATTCGCCTATTTCACCGCCTGCTGTACCTGCATGCCCACTTTCAATGACTGGTGTATAATGACACCCAGGTCTCGTTGCACCTCCCCTTTTCCTAATCGGCCACCATTCAGATAATAATCTGTTTTCCTATTTTTGCCACCAAAGTGGATAACTTCACATTTATCCACATTAAATTGCATCTGCCATGAATTTGCCCACTCACCCAACCTATCCAAGTCACTCTGCATCCTCTTAGCATCCTCCTCACAGCTAACACTGCCACCCAGCTTCATGTCATCCGCAAACTTGGAGATGCTGCATTTAATTCTGTCATCCAAGTCAATAATATATATTGTAAACAACTGGGGCCCAGCACTGATCCTTGCGGTACCCCACTAGTCACCACCTACCATTCTGAAAAGGTCCCGTTTATTCCCACTCTTTGCTTCCTGTCTGCTAACCAATTCTCCATCCACATCAATACCTTACCCCCAATACCGTGTGCTTTAAGTTTGCACACTAATCTCCTGTGTGGGACCTTGTCAAAAGCCTTTTGAAAATCCAAATATACCACATCCACTGGTTCTCCCCTATCCACTCTACTAGTTACATCCTCAAAAAATTCTATGAGATTCGTCAGACATGATTTTCCTTTCACAAATCCATGCTGACTTTGTCCGATGATTTCACCGCTTTCCAAATGTGCTTTTATCACATCTTTGATAACTGACTCCAGCAGTTTCCCCACCACCGACGTTAGGCTAACCGGTCTATAATTCCCCGGTTTCTCTCTCCCTCCTTTTTTAAAAAGTGGGGTTACATTAGCCACCCTCCAATCCTCAGGAACTAGTCCAGAATCTAACGAGTTTTGAAAAATTATCACTAATGCATCCACTATTTCTTGGGCTACTTCCTTAAGCACTCTAGGATGCAGACCATCTGGCCCTGGGGATTTATCTGCCTTCAATCCCTTCAATTTACCTAACACCACTTCCCTACTAACATGTATTTCGCTCAGTTCCTCCATCTCACTGGACCCTCTGTCCCCTACTATTTCTGGAAGATTATTTATGTCCTTCTTAGTGAAGACAGAACCAAAGTAATTATTCAATTGGTCTGCCATGTCCTTGCTCCCCATAATCAATTCATCTGTTTCTGTCTGTAGGGGACCTACATTTGTCTTTACCAGTCTTTTCCTTTTTACATATCTATAAAAGCTTTTACAGTCCGTTTTTATGTTCCCTGCCAGTTTTCTCTCATAATTTTTTTCCCCTTCCTAATTAAGCCCTTTGTCCTCCTCTGCTGAACTCTGAATTTCTCCCAGTCCTCAGGTGAGCCACTTTCTCTGGCTAATTTGTATGCTTCTTCTTTGGAATTGATACTATCCCTAATTTCTCTTGTCAGCCACGGGTGCACTACCTTCCTTGATTTATTCTTTTGCCAAACTGGGATGAACAATTGTTGTAGTTCATCCATGCAACCTTTAAATGCTTGCCATTGCATATCCACCGTCGATCCTTTAAGTGTCTCTATCTTAGCTAATTCACGTCTCATACCTTCAAAGTTACCCCTCTTTAAGTTCAGAACCTTTGTTTCTGAATTAACTATGTCACTCTCCATCTTAATGAAGAATTCCACCATATTATGGTGGAATTTCCCAAGGAGCCTCTCACGACAAGATTGCTAATTAACCCTTCCTCATTGTTCAAAACCCAGTCCAGAATAGCCTGGTCTCTAGTTGGTTCCTCGACATGTTGGTTCAAAAAACCATCCCGCATACATTCCAAGAAATCCTCTTCCTCAGCACCTTTACCAATTTGGTTCACCCAATCTACATGTAGATTGAAGTCACCCATTATAACTGCTGTTCCTTTATTGCACACATTTCTAATTTCCTGTTTAATACCATCTCCGACCTCACTACTACTGTTAGGTGGCCTGTACACAACTCCCACCAGCGTCTTCTGCCCCTTAGTGTTACGCAGCTCTACCCATATCGATTCCACATCTTCCTGGCTTATGTTCTTCCTTTCTATTGCGTTAATCTCTTCTTTAACCAGCAACGCCACCCCACCTCCCCTTCCTTCATGTCTATCCCTCCTGAATATTGAATATCCCTGAACGTTGAGCTCCCATCCTTGGTCACCCTGGAGCCATGTCTCTGTGATCCCAACTAAATCATAATCATTAATAACAATCTGCACTTTCAATTCATCCACCTTATTACGAATGCTCTTTGCATTGACACACAAAGCCTTCAGGCACTCTTTTACAACTCTCTTAGCCCTTATACAATTACGTTGAAAAGTGGCCGTTTTTAATGCTTGCCCTGGATTTGTCGGCCTGCCACTTTTACTTTTCTCCTTAGTACTTTTTGCTTCTACCCTCACTTTACACCCCTCTGTCTCTCTGCACTGGTTCCCATCCCCCTGTTGTGAACTAACCTCCTCACGCCTAGCCTCCTGTATCGCAGTGTTTTCGCACACTTCTCATACCTTCACCTTTTTTGCTGTGTTATCGCACACCTCTCATAGCATCCCCTCTATTGCTGTGTTCTTGTGCACCTCTCATAGGTTTCTATATGTTGCAATATTTTCGCGCACCTCTCATAGCTTCCCCCAAATCGCTGTGTTTTCGCGCACCTCTCATAGCTTCCCCTATATCGCCGTGTTTTCGCGCACCTCGCATAGCTTCACCTCCACCACTATGTTTTCGCACACCTCTCATACCTTCTCCATATATCGCCATGCTTTCACGCACCTCCCATAGCTCCCCCTATATTGCTGTGTTTTCTCACACCTCTCATACCTTCCCCTTTCTCGCTCTGTTTTCATGCACCTCCCATAGCTTCCCATATATCGCTGTGTTTTCGAGCACCTCTCATACCTTCCACTATATCGCTGTGTTTTCGCGCACCTCTCGTAGCTTCCCCTATATTGATGTGTTTTCGGGCACCTCTCATAATTTCCCTGATATCGCTGTGTTTTCGCGCATCTCGCATAGCTTCCCCTATATCGTTGTGTTTTCGCGCACCTCTCATACCTTCCCCTATATCGCTATGTTTTTGCTCACCTCTCACAGCTTTGCCTATATTGCCGTATTCTCGCGCACCTCTCATACCTTCCCCTTTTTAGCTGAGTTTTTGCTCATCTCTCATAACTTCCCCTATATCGCCGTGTTTTCGCGTACCTCCTATATCTTCCCCTATATCACTGTGTTTTCGCGCACCTCTCATACCTTCCCCTGTATTGCAGTGTTTTAACGCACCTCCCATACATTCCCCTATATCGCTGTGTTTTCACGCACCTCTCATCTCTTCCCCTATATCGCTTTGTTTTCGCACACCTCCCATAGCTTCCTCTATATCGCTCTGTTTTTGCGCACCTCTGATACCTTCCCCTATATCACTGTGTTTTCACGCAGCTCTCATGTCATCCCCTACATCGCTGCATTTTCGCGTACCTCTCATCACTTCCCCTATATCGACGTGTTTTCAAGCACCTCTCATACCTTTACGTATATCGCCGTGTGTTCGCGCACCTTCCATAGCTTCCGCTATATCCGTGTTTTCTCGCGCCCCTCTCATACCTTCCCCTATATCGTCGTGTTTTCGCACACCTCGCATAACTTCTCCTATATCGCCGTGTTTTCGCGCACCTCTCATAGCTTCCCGCATATCACTGTCATTTTGCACACTTCTCATACCTGCCCCTCTATCGCCGTGTTTTCGCAGACCTCTCATACCTTCCCCTGTATTGTTGTGTTTTCACGCACCTCCCATAGCTTCCCCTATGTCGCTGTGTTCTCGTGCACCTCTCATCACTTCCCCTATATCGCTCTGCTTTCGCACACCTCGCATAGCATCCCCTATATAGTTGTGTTTTCACGCACCTCTCAAATCTTTACGTATATTGCCATGTTTTCGCACACATCCGATAGCTTCGCCAACATCACTGTGTTTTCACGCACCTCTCATACCTTCCACTATATCACTGCGTTTCTGCGCACGTCCCATACCTTCCCATATATTGCTCAGCTTTCGCGCACCTCCTATAGCTACCTCTATATAGCCGTGTTTTCGCGCACCTCCCATACCTTCCCCTTATCGCTGTGTTATCACGCACCTCCCATACCTTCCCTAATATGGCTGTGTTTTCGCGCACCTCTCATAACTTCCCCTGTATCGCCGTGTTTTTGTACACTTCCCATGCTTTCCCCTATATCGCCGTGTTTTCACGTGACAGAGGAGAAGGTATGAGAGGTGTGAGAAAACACAGCGATATAGAGGAAGCTATAGGAGGAGCGTGAAAACACGGCGATATAGGGGAATGTATGGGAGGTGTGTTAAAACACTGCGATACAGGGGAAGGTATGAGAGGTGCGCGAAAACACAGTGATATAGGGGAAGATATAGGAGGTGCGTGAAAACATGGCGATATAGGGTAAGTTATGAGAGATGAGCAAAAACTCAGCTAAAAAGGGGAAGGTATGAGAGGTGCGCGAAAACACGGCGATATAAAGGATTCTATGAGAGGGGAGCAAAAACTCAGCAATATAGGGGAAAGTATGTGAAGTGCAGAAAAACACAGCGATATATGGGAAGCAATGGGAGGTGCACCAAATCACAGCGATATAGGGGAAGAGATGAGAGATGCGTGAAAACACAGCGATATAGGGGATGCTATGAGAGGTGTGCGAAAACACAGCTATATATAGGAAGGTATGAGAGGTGCGTGAAACACGTTGATATAGGGGAAGGTATGAGAGATGAGTGAAAACTTATCTAAAGAAGGGGAAGATATGAGAGGTGTGCGAAAACACAAAAATATGCGGGAAGCTATGCGAGGTGCGCGAAAACACAGCAATATAGGGGAAGATATCAGAGATGCGTGAAAACAGGGCGATATAGAAGAATCTATGGGACGTGTGCAAAAACACAGCGATACAGGGTAAGTTATGAGAGGTGCACGAAAACACAGCCATATTGGGGAGGGTATGGGAGGTGCGCAAAAACACAGCGATATAGTGGAAGGTATGAGAGGTGCACGAAAACACGGCGATGTAGGAGAATGTATGAGAGGTGCACGAAAATACGGTGATACGGGAATTTATGAGATGCGAGTAAAAACACAACCATATGGGGGAAGCTATGGGAGGAGCGTGAAAATACGCAATATAGGGGAAGGTATGGGGAAGATATATGTGAAGCTATAGGAGATGCACGAAAACAGAGCGATATAGGGGAAGGTATGAGATGTGCGAGAAAACACAGCGATTTCGGGGAAGCTATGGGAGGTGCGTGAAATAAAAGGCGATATAGGAGAAGGTATGAGTTGTGCGCGAAAACATAGCGATATATGGGAAGCTATGCGAGGTGCGCGAAAACACGGTGATATATGGGAAGCTATGGGAGGTGCGTTAAAACGGAGATACAGGGGAAGTTATGAGAGGTACGCAAAAAGACAGTCACATAGCGGAAGGTATGGGACGTGCGCGAAAATACAGCAATATAGGGGAAGGTATGGGAGATGCGCGTAAACAAGGAATATAGGGGAAGGTATGAGAGGTGCGCAAAAACACAGTGGTATAGGCGAAGTGATGAGAGGTGCACGAAAACACGGCGATATAGAGGAAGCTATGGGAGGTGCGTTAAAGCTGAGCAATATATGGGAAGGTATGGGACGTGCGCGAAAACACAGTAATGTAGTGGAAAGTAGGAGAGGTGCGCGAAAACACAGCTATATAGGGGAAGGTATGGGAGGTGCGAAAACACAGCCATATAGGGGAAGCTATGAGAAGTGCGCAAAAACACAGAGATATAGGCGAAGCTATGGGATATACACGAAAACACGGTGATATACATGAAGGTACAAGAGTTGCGTAAAAACATGTTGATATAGTGGAAGGTATGAGGGATGAGCGAAAACTCAGCTAAAACGGGGAAGGTATGAGAGGTGCGCGAGAACACAACGATATAGGGGATGGTATGTGAGGTGCACGAAAGCAGAGCAATAGAGGGGAAGTGACTAGAGGTGTACGAGAACACAGCAACATCGGGGAATATATGGGAGGTGCATGAAATCACAGCAATATTAGGAAGGTATGAGAGGTCTGCGAAAACATGGTCATATTGGGGCAGGTATGAGTGGTGCTCGAAAAGACAGTGATATGCGGGAAGCTATGAGAGGTGCGCGAAAGCACAGCGATATAGGGGAAGGTATGAGAGGTGCGCAAAAACACATCGATATAGGAGAAGCTATGGGAGGTGCACAAAAACACTGCGATATAGAGGAAGGTGTACTAGGCACTCAAAAACACAGCGATACAGGGGAAGTTATGAGAGGTGCGCGAAAACATAGCCATATTGGGGAAAGTATGGGAGGTGCACGAAAACACGGCGATATAGAGGAAGGTATGGGAGGTGCACAAAAGCTGAGCAATATATGGGAAGGTATGGGACGTGCGCAAAAACACAGCGATATAGTGTAAGGTATGAGAGGTGCACAAAAACACAGCGATGTAGGAGAATGTGTGAGAGGTGCCCGAAAGTGTGGTGATATAGGAAGTTATGAGATGTGAGTGAAAACACAGCGATATAGGGGAAGCTATGGGAGGAGCACGAAAATGCAGCAATATAGAGGAAGGTATGAGAGGTGCGTGAAAACACAGCGATATAGAGCAAGGTATGAGAGGTGCGCGAAAACACAGTGGTATAGGCGAAACTATGGGATGTGCGCGAAAACACTGCGATATACGTGAATGTGTGAGAGGTGCGTGAAAACACAAAGACATAGGGGATGCTATGTGAGGTGCGTGAAAGCAGATCAATATAGGGGAAGTGATGAGAGGTGCACGAGAACACAGCGACATAGCGGAAGCTATGGGAGGTGCGTGAAAACACAGCGATATAGTGGAAGGTATGAGAGGTGCGCGAAAACACAGCAATATAGGGGAAGTTATGAGAGGTCTGTGAAAACACGGCGATATACAGGAAAGTATGGGAGATGCGTGAAAACACAGTCATAAGGGGAATGTATGGGAGGTGCGGGAAAACACAGCACTATAGTGGAATAAATGAGATGTGCTGGATAACATGGCGATATAGAGGAAGCCATGGGAGGTGCATGAAAGCTGAGCAATATATGGGAAGGTATGGGACGTGCGCGAAAACACAGCGATATAGTGGAAAGTATGAGCGGTGCGCAAAAGCACAGCCATATTGGGGAAAGTATGGGAGGTGTGCGAAAACACAGCGATAAGGGGAAGCTATGGGAGTAGCACGACAAAACAGCGATATAGGGGAAGGTATGGGAGGTGCGCGAAAACACGGCCATATAGCGGAAGCTATGAGAGGTGAACGAAAACGCAGAGATATAGGCGAAGCTATGGGATGTCCAGGAAAACACGGTGATATACGTGAAGGTATGAGAGTTGCGTGAAAACATGTCGATATAGGGGAAGGTATGAGGGATGAGCGAAAACTCAGCTAAAAAGAGGAAGGTATGAGAGGTGCGCGAGAACACAATGATATAGGGGATGCTATGCGAGGTGCACGAAAGCAGAGCGATATAGGGGAAATGACTAGAGGTGTACGAGAACACAGCGACATAGGGGAATCTATGGGAGGTGCATGAAAACACAGCCGTATTAGGAAGGCAATGAGAGGTGCGCTAAAACACAGCGATGTAGGAGAATGTGTGAGAGGTGCCCGAAACTGTGGTGATACGGGAAGTTATGAGATGTGAGTGGAAACACAGCGATCTTGGGGAAGCTATGGGAGGAGCGTGAAAATGCAGCAATATAGGGCAAGGTATCAGAGGTGCGCGAAAACACAGCGATATAGAGGAAGGTATGAGAGGTGCGCGAAAACACAGTGGTATAGGCGAAACTATGGGATGTGCGCGAAAACACTGCAATATACGTGAAGGTGTGAGAGGTGCGTGAAAACACAAAGACATAGGGGATGCTATGCGAGGTGCGTGATAGCAGATCGATATAGGGGAAGTGATGAGAGATGTACAAGAACACAGCGACATAGCGGAAGCTACGGGAGGTGCACGAAAACACAGCAATATAGTGGAAGGTATGAGAGGTGCGCAAAAACACAGCAATATAGGGGAAGTTATGAGAGGTCTGCGAAAACACGGCGATATACAGGAAAGTATGGGAGGTGCGGGAAAACACAGCCATAAGGGAAATGTATGGGAGGTGCGGGAAAACACAGCACTATAGTGGAGTAAATGAGATGTGCTGGAAAACATGGCGATATAGAGGAAGCTATCGGAGGTGCATGAAAGCTGAGCAATATATGGGAAGGTATGGGACGTGCGCGAAAACACAGCGATATAGTGGAAAGTATGAGCGGTGCGCAAAAGCACAGCCATATTGGGGAAAGTATGGGAGGTGTGCGAAAACACAGCGATAATGGGAAGCTATGGGAGTAGCACGAGAAAACAGCGATATAGGGGAAGGTATGGGAGGTGCGTGAAAACACAGCGATATAGTGGAAGGTATGAGAGGTGCGCGAAAACACAGCAATATAGGGGAAGTTATGAGAGGTCTGTGAAAACACGGCGATATACAGGAAAGTATGGGAGATGCGCGAAAACACAGTCATAAGGGGAATGTATGGGAGGTGCGGGAAAACACAGCACTATAGTGGAATAAATGAGATGTGCTGGATAACATGGCGATATAGAGGAAGCCATGGGAGGTGCATGAAAGCTGAGCAATATATGGGAAGGTATGGGACGTGCGCGAAAACACAGCGATATAGTGGAAAGTATGAGCGGTGCGCAAAAGCACAGCCATATTGGGGAAAGTATGGGAGGTGTGCGAAAACACAGCGATAATGGGAAGCTATGGGAGTAGCACGACAAAACAGCGATATAGGGGAAGGTATGGGAGGTGCGCGAAAACACGGCCATATAGCGGAAGCTATGAGAGGTGCACGAAAACACAGGGATATAGGCGAAGCTATGGGATGTCCAGGAAAACACGGTGATATACGTGAAGGTATGAGAGTTGCGTGAAAACATGTCGATATAGGGGAAGGTATGAGGGATGAGCGAAAACTCAGCTAAAAAGGGGAAGGTATGAGAGGTGCGCGAGAACACAACGATATAGGGGATGCTATGCGAGGTGCACGAAAGCAGAGCGATATAGGGGAAGTGACTAGAGGTGTACGAGAACACAGCGACATAGGGGAATCTATGGGAGGTGCATGAAAACACAGCCGTATTAGGAAGGCAATGAGAGGTGCGCTAAAACACAGCGATGTAGGAGAATGTGTGAGAGGTGCCCGAAACTGTGGTGATACGGGAAGTTATGAGATGTGAGTGGAAACACAGCGATATAGGGGAAGCTATGGGAGGAGCGCGAAAATGCAGCAATATAGGGGAAGGTATCAGAGGTGCGCGAAAACACAGCGATATAGAGGAAGGTATGAGAGGTGTGCGAAAACACAGTGGTATAGGCGAAACTATGGGATGTGCGCGAAAATACTGCAATATACGTGAAGGTGTGAGAGGTGCGTGAAAACACAAAGACATAGGGGATGCTATGCGAGGTGCGTGATAGCAGATCGATATAGGGGAAGTGATGAGAGATGTACGAGAACACAGCGACATAGCGGAAACTACGGGAGGTGCACGAAAACACAGCAATATAGTGGAAGGTATGAGAGGTGCGCGAAAATACAGCAATATTGGGGAAGTTATGAGAGGTCTGCGAAAACACGGCGATATACAGGAAAGTATGGGAGGTGCGGGAAAACACAGCCATAAGGGGAATGTCTGGGAGGTGCGGGAAAACACAGCACTATAGTGGAGTAAATGAGATGTGCTGGAAAACATGGCGATATAGAGGAAGCTATCGGAGGTGCATGAAAGCTGAGCAATATATGGGAAGGTATGGGACGTGCGCGAAAACACAGCGATATAGTGGAAAGTATGAGCGGTGCGCAAAAGCACAGCCATATTGGGGAAAGTATGGGAGGTGTGCGAAAACACAGCGATAATGGGAAGCTATGGGAGTAGCACGAGAAAACAGCGATATAGGGGAAGGTATGGGAGGTGCGCGAGAACACAACGATATAGGGGATGCTATGCGAGGTGCACGAAAGCAGAGCGATATCGGGGAAGTGATGAGAGGTGCACGAGAACACAGCGACATAGAGGAAGCTATCAGATGTGCGCGAAAACACAGCGATATAGTGGAAGGTATGAGAGGTGCGCGAAAACACAACGATATATGTGAAGCTATAGGAGGTGCACGAAAACAGAGCGATATAGGGGAAGGTATGAGATGTGCGAGAAAACACAGTGATTTCGCGGAAGCTGTGGGAGGTGCGTGAAATAAAAGGAGATATAGGAGAAGCTATGCGAGGTGCGCGACAACACGGCGATATAGGGGAAGGTATGAGAGTTGCGCAAAAACACAGCGATTTGGGGGAAGCTATGAGAGGTGCACAAAAACATTGCAATATATGGGAAGCTATGAGATGTGTGCGAAAACACGGCGATATATGAGAAGCTATGGGAGGTGCATTAAAACAGGGAGATATAGGGGAAGTTATGAGATGTGCGCAAACACACAGTGACGTAGGGGAAGCTATGGGAGCTGCGCGAAAGCAGAGCGATATAGGGGATGTGATGAGAGGTGCACGAGAGCACAGCGACAGAGGGGTATCTACGGAAGGTGCGTGAAAACACAACGATATACTGGAAGGTATGAGAGTTGCGCAAAAACACAGCAATACAGGGGAAGTTATGAGAGGTCTGCGAAAACACGGCGATATACAGGAAAGTATGGGAAGTGCGCGAAAACACAGCGATAAGGGAAATGTATGGGAGGTGCGTGAAAACAGCACTATAGTGGAATAAATGAGATGTGCGCGAAAACACGGCGATATAGAGGAAGCCGTGGGAGGTGCGTGAAAGTTGAGCAATATATGGGAAGTTATGGGACATGCGCGAAAACACAACGATATAGTGGAAAGTATGAGAGGTGCACGAAAACACAGCGATAAGGGGAATGTATGGGAGGTGCGCGAAAACACAGCACTATAGTGGAATAACTGAGATGTGCGCGAAAACATGGCGATATAGAGGAAGCTATGGGAGGTACGTGAAAGCTGAGCAATATATGGGAAGGTATGGGACATGCGCGAAAACACAGCATAACTAGTGGAAAGTATGAGAGGTGCGCAAAAACACAGCCATATTGGGGAAGGTATGGGAGGTGTGCGAAAATACAGCGATAAGGGGAAGCTATGGGAGTAGCACGAAAAAACAGCGATATAGGAGAAGGTATGGGAGGTGCGCGAGAACACAACGATATAGGGGATGCTATGCGAGGTGCACGAAAGCAGAGCGATATAGGGGAAGTGACTAGAGGTGTACGAGAACACAGCGACATAGGGGAATCTATGGGAGGTTTATGAAAACACAGCCATATTTGGAAGGCATGAGAGGTGCGCTAAAACACAGCAATATAAGGAAGGTATGAGAGGTCTGCGAAAACACGGCGATATAGGGGCAGGTATGAGTGGTGCGCGAAAAGACAGTGATTTGCGGGAGCTATGAGAGGTGCGCAAAAACACAGTGATATAGGGGAAGGTATGAGAGGTGCGCAAAAACACATCGATATAGGGGAAGCTATGAGAGGTGCGTGAAAACATGGTTATATAGGGGTAGGTATGCTAGGTGCGTGTAAAAACAGTGATATAGGGGAAGGTATGAGAGGTGAGCGAAAACACAGCAATACAGGGGAAGCTGTGGGAGGTGAAAGAAAACAGCAAATAATAGGAAGGTATGGGACGTGCGTGAAAACACAGTGATATAGGGGAAGGTATGAGAGGTGTGCGAAAACACAACAATATAAGGGAAGGTATGTGAGGTGCGCGAAACCACAACAATATAGGGGAAGGTATGCGAGGTGCGCAAAAACACAGCGATATAGGGGAAGCTATGAGAGGTGCGCCAAAACACGGTGATATAGGGGAAGCTATGGGAGGTGTGCGAAAACACAGCGATAAAGGAGAAGGTATAAGTGGTGTGCGAAAACACAGCCATATTGGGGAAGGTATGGGAGATGTTTGAAAACACAGCAATACAGGGGAAGCTGCGGAAGGTGGAAGAAAACTCAGCAATATATGGGAAGGTATGGGACGCCCATGAAAACGCAGTGATATAGGGTAGGTATGCGAGGAGCGTGAAAACACAGCGATATAGTGGAAGCTATGGGAGGCGTGCGAAAAAACAGCGATGAAGGGGAAGGTATAAGAGGTGTGCAAAAACACAGCCATATTGGGGAAGCTATGGGAGGTGCGCGAAAACACAGCGATAATGGGAAGGTATGGGAGGTGCGCGAAAACATGGCAATATAGGGGAAACGCTGAGACTTGCGCGAAAACACAGTGATATAGGGGAAGCTATGGGAGGTGTGCGAAACCACAGCAATACAGGGGAAGCTGTGGGAGGTGCAAGAAAACTCAGCAATATATGGGAATGTATGGGATGTGCATGAAAACACAGTGATATAGGGGTCGCTATGCGAGGAGCATGAAAACACAGTGATATATGGGGAGCTATGGGAGGTGCGCTAAAACAGAGCGATTTTGGGGAAGGTATGAGAGGTGCGAGAAAACACAGCGATAAAGGTGAAGCTATGAAAGGTGTGCAAAAACACAACGATATAGGGGAAGGTATGCGAGTTGTTCAAAATCACAGCAATATAGAGGAAGCTATGGGACGTGCAAGATAACACAGCCATATAGGGGAAGGTATGATAGGCATGCGAAAACACAGCGATATTTAGGAAGCTATGGGTGGTTCGTGAAAACATGGTGAAATAGGGGAACGTATGAGAGGTGCGTGAAAACACAGCAATATATGGGAAGGTTTCAGAGGTGAGCGAAAACACATTGATACAGTGGTAGGTATCAGAGGTGCGTGAAAACACGATGGTATAGGGGAAGGTATGCGAGGTAAGCGAAAACACAGTGATATAGAGGAAACTATCAGAAGTCTGTGAAAACACACGATATAGGGGCAGGTATGAGAGGTGCGTGAAAATACAGCGATGTAGGGGAAGGTATGAATGGAGTGCGATAAGACAGCGATATATAGGAAGCAATGGGAGGTGCACGACAACAGAGCGATATAGGGGAAGATATCAGAGGTGAGAGAAAACAGCAATATAGGGGAAGCTATGGGAGGTGTGCGAAATCATGGCGCTATAAAGGACGCTATGTGAGGTGCGTGAAAACACAGCGATCTAGTGGAAGCCATAAGAAGTGTGTGAAAACATCACCATATATGGCAAGCTATGAGAGGTGTGTAAAAACAGCGATATAGCGGAAGCTATGGGAGGTATGCGAAAACACAGCAATATAGGGGAAGCTATGAAAGCTGCTTGATAACACAGTGATATAGGGGAAGCTATGAGAGGTGCGCGAAAACACAGCAATATAGTGGAAGTTATGAGAGGTGCGCGAAAACACAACAATATAGGGGGAGGTATGCGAGGTGCGTGAAAACACAGCGATATAGGGGAATCTATGGGAGGTGTGCGAAAACACAGCAATATAGTGGAAGTTATGAGAGGTCAGAAAAACACAGCGATATAGGAGAAGGTATGAGAGGTGCGCCAAAGCACAGTGATATAGGGGAATCTATGGGAGGTGTGCGAAAACACAGCGATATACGTGAAGCTATGAAAGGTGCGTGAAAACACGTCGATATAGGGGAAGGTATGAGAGATGCGCAAGAACACGGCGATATAGGCAAAGCTATCAGGGGTGAGCAAAAACACAGCGTTATAGGGGAAGATATGAGAAGTGCGCGAAAACACAACAATATAGGAAAGCCATGTATGTGCGCGAAAATACAGCGATATAGTGGAAGTTATGAGAGGTGAGCGAAAACAGCGATATAGGGGAAGCTATGGGAGGTGCATGAAAGCACGGCGATAGACGGAATGGTATGAGAGGTGCACGAAAACACGGCGACATAGGGGAAGCTATGAGAGGTGCGCGAATACACAGCGATATAGGTGAAGATACGAGAGGTGCGTGAAAACATCATCGATATAGTGGAAGTAATGAGAGGTGTGCGAAAACACAACGATATAGGGCAAGGTATGCGAGGTGCATGAAAACACAGCCATATAGGGGAAGCTCTGAGAGGTGCGCGAAAACACGGTAATATAGGGGATGGTATGAGAGGTGCGCAAAAATACAGTGATATAGGGGAATCTATGGGAGGTGCGCTAAAACACAGCGATATAGGGGAAGGTATGATAGGCATGTGAAAACACAGCGACATATAGGAAGCTATGGGAGGTGCGTGAAAAGACGGCAAAATAGGGGAAGCTATGAGAGGTGCGCAAAAACACGGCAAAAAATGGGAAGCTATGGGAGGTTCGTGAAAACAAAGCAATATAGGGGAAGTGAGGAGAAGTGCAGGAGAGCACAGCGACATAGGGGAAGCTATGGGATGTGCGAGGAAACAGAGCAATATGGGGGAAGCTATGAGAGCTGCTTGATAACACAGCGATATAGCGGAAGATATGAGCAGTGTGCGAAAATGCGGTAATATAGGGGAAACTATGAGAGGTGACCGAAAACACAGCGATATAGGGGAAGCCGTGGGAGGAGCGCGAAATCACAGTGATATAGGGGAATGTATGGGAAGTGAGTGAAAACACAGCGATATATGGGAATGTATGGGAAGTGAGTGAAAACACAGTGATATAGGGGAATCTATGGGAAGTGCGCGAAAACACGGCAATATACGTGATGGTATGAAAGGTGCATGAAAACACATTGATACAGAGGAAGGTATGAGAGGTGCGCAAAAACACAACGATTTGGGGTTAGCTATAAGAGATGCGCGAAATCATTGCAATCTACGGGAAGCTATGAGAGGTGCGCGAAAACATGGCGAAAAATAGGAAGCTGTGGGAGGTGTGTGAAAACACAGCGATATTGGGGAAGGTATGAGTAGGGCGCGAAAATACAGTGATATAAGGGAAGGTATGAGAGGTGCGCTAAAACAGCAATATAGGGGAATGTATGAGAGGTCTGCAAAAGCATGGCGATATAGGGGAAGGTATGAGAGGTGCGCGAAAACACTGTGATTTAGGGAAAGCTTTGGGAGGTGCATGAAAACACGGCGATATAGGTGCAGCTATGAGAGGTGCAAGAAAACACAGCGAAATAGTGGAAGGTGTGAGAGGTGCGCGAAAACATGGCAATATAGGGGAAGCTCTGAGACGTGCTCGAAAACACAACGATATAGGGGAAGCTATGGGAGGTGTGCGAAAACACAGTGATTTGGGGGAAGCTATGAGAGGTGAGCGAAAACATCGCAATATATGGGAAGCTATGGGAGGTGCATGAAAACGCAGCGATATTGGGGAAGGTGTGAGATGTGCGTGAAAACACAACGATATAAGGTAACGTATCAGAGGTGCACAAAAACACAGCGATGTAGGGGAAGGTACAAGTGGTGAACGAAAACACAGCGATATATGGGAAGCCATGGGAGGTGCACGACAACAGAGTGATATAGGGGACGCCATGTGAGGTGCGTGAAAACACACCGATCTAGGGGAAACCATGAGCGGTGTGTGAAAACATCGCCATATATGGCCAGCTATGAGAGGTGTGCGAAAACAGCGATATAGCGGAAGCTATGGGAGGTATGCGAAAACACAGCAATATAGGGGAAGCTATGAAAGCTGCTTGATAACACAGCGATATAGGGGAAGGCATGAGAAATGCACGAAAACACATCGATACAGTGGTAGGTATGAGAGGTGCGCGAAAACACAATGATAAGGGGAAGGTATGCGAGGTGTGCGAAAACACAGCGATATAGGGGAAGCAATGAGAGGTGCACGAACACAAGGCGATATACGTGAAGGTATGAGAGGCGCTTGAAAACACGTTGATATAGGTGAAGTGATGATACGTGCGTGAAAATGCAGTGATACAGGGGACGGTATGAGAGATGCGTGAAAACACAGTGATATAGGGGTAGGTATGCTAGGTGCGTGTAAACACAGTGATATAGGGGTAGGTATGCTAGGTGCGTGTAAACACAGTGATATAGGGGAAGGTATGAGAGGTGCGCGAAAACACAGCAATACAGGGGAAGCTGTGGGAGGTGCAAGAAAACAGAGCAATATATAGGAAGATATGGGACGTGCGCGAAAACACAGCGATATATGGGAAGGCATGAGAGGTGCACGACAACAGAGCGATATGGGGGAAGTTATCAGTGGTGCGAGAAAACACAGCGATATAGGGGAGGCTATGAGAGGTGCGCGAAAACACAGTGATATAGGGGAAGCTATGAGAGGGGAGCGTTAACAGCAATATATGGGAAAGTATGAGAGGTGCATGAAAACACAGCGATATAGGGGAAGCTATGGGAGGTGTGCAAAAACACAGCGATAAAGGGGAAAGTATAAGAGGTGTGCGAAAACACAGCCATATTGGGGAAGCTATGGGAGGTGCGGGAAAACACAGCGAAAATGGGAAGGTATGGGAGGTGCGCGAAAACATGACAATATAGGGGAAGCTCTGAGACATGTGCGAAAACATAGCCATATAGTGGAAGGTATGATAGGCATGCGAAAACACAGCGATATTTAGGAAGCTGTGGGAGCTGCGTGAATACATGGTGAAATAGGGGAAGGTATTAGAGCTGCGCAAAAACGCAGCGATGTAGGGGAAGATACGAGAGGTGCGCGAAAACACAGGATATAGCGGAAAATATGAGAGGTGCGTGAAAACACAACGATATATGGGAAGCTATGGGAGGTATGCGAAAACACAGGAATATAGGGGAAGCTATGAAAGCTGCTTGATAACACAGCGATATAGGGGAAGGTTTCAGAGGTGAGCGAAAACACATCGATACAGTGGTAGGTATGAGAGGTGCGCGAAAACACAATGATATAGGGGAAGGCATGCGAGGCAAGCGAAAGCACAGCGATATAGGGGAAGCTATGAGAGGTCTGCAAAAACACAGCGATATAGGGGAAGCTATGGGAGGTGCGCGAAAACATTGCGATATGGGGACGCTATGTGAGGTGCGTGAAAACACAGCGATGCAGGGGAAGGTATGAGTGGTGCGCGAAAACACAGCGATATATGGGAAGCCATGGGAGGTGCACGACAACAGAGTGATATGGAGGAAGTTATCAGTGGTGTGAGAAAACACAGCGATATAGGGGAAAGCTATGAGAGGTGCGCGAAAGCACGGCAAAAAAGGGAAAGCTATGTGAGGTGCGTGAAAACACAGCGATGCAGGGGAAGGTATGAGTGGTGCGCGAAAACACAGCGATATATGGGAAGCCATGGGAGGTGCACGACAACAGAGTGATATGGAGGAAGTTATCAGTGGTGTGAGAAAACACAGCGATATAGGGGAAAGCTATGAGAGGTGCGCGAAAGCACGGCAAAAAAGGGAAAGCTATGGGAGGTGCATAAAAACAGAGCGATATAGGGGAAGGTATGAGAGGTGCGCGAAAACACATCGATATAGTGGAAGGTATGTGAGGTACGCAAAAACACAGAGATATAGGGGAAGGTATGAGAGGTGCACGAAAATACAACGACATAGGGGAAGGTATGCGAGGTGCACGAAAACACAACGATATTTAGGAAGCTGTGGGAGCTGCGTGAATACATGGTGAAATAGGGGAAGGTATGAGAGCTGCGCAAAAACTCAGCGATGTAGGGGAAGATACGAGAGGAGCGCGAAAACACAGCGATATATGGGAAGCTATGGGAGGTATGCGAAAACACAGCAATATAGGGGAAGCTATGAAAGCTGCTTGATAACACAGCGATTTGGGGATGCTATGAGAGGTGTGCGAAAAAATGACCATATATGGCAAGCTATGAGAGGTGCGCGAAAACAGTGATATAGCGGAAGCTATGGGAGGTATGTGAAAACACAGCAATATAGGGGAAGCTATGAAAGCTGCTTGATCACACAGCGATATAGGGGAAGATGTGAGAGGGTGAGCGAAAACACAGCTATATAGGGGAAGGTATCAGAGATCTGTGAAAACACAATGATATTGGGGAAGCTATGGGAGGTGCGGGAAAACACAGCGATATAAGGGAAGCTATGGGAGATGTGCGAAAACACAGCAATACAGGGGAAGGTAGGGGAAGGTATGAGAGGTGCGCGAAGACACAGCCATATTGGGGAAGCTATGATAGGTGCGCGAGAACACAGCGATATAAGGGAAGCTATGGGAGGTGTGCGAAAACACAGCGATACAGGGGAAGGTATGAGAAGTGCGTGAAAACAGCGATATATCGGAAGTTATAACAAGTGCGCAAAAATACACCGATATAGTGGAAGGTATGAGAGGTGCGCGAAAACACAGCGATGTAGGGGAAGCTATGCGAGGTGCACCAGAACACGGATATATGGGGGAAGATATGAGAGGTGCGCAAAAACACAGCGATTTGGTGAAAGCTATGAGAGGTGCGTGAAAGCACGGCGAGAAAGGGAAAGCTATGGGAGGTGCATAAAAACAGAGCGATATAGGGGAAGGTATGAGAGGTGCGCGAAAACACATCGATATAGTGGAAGGTATGTGAGGTGCGCAAAAACAAAGAGATATAGGGGAAGGTATGAGAGGTGTGCGAAAACACGGTGATATAGGGGATGGTATGTGAGGTGCTCAAAAACACGGCAAAAAATGGGAAGCTATGGGAGGTTTGTGAAAACAAGGCAATACAGGGGAAGTGATGAGAGGTGCAGGATAGCACAGCGACATAGGGGAAGTTATGGGATGTGCGAGAAAACAGTGCAATATGGGGGAAGCTATGAGAACTGCTTGATAACACAGCGATATAGCGGAAGATATGAGCGGTGCGCGAAAACGCGGTAATATAGGGGAAACTATGAGAGGTGACCGAAAACACAGTGAAAAAAGGGGAAGCTATGGGAGGTGCGTGAAAACACATCGATATAGTGGAAGGTATGAGAGGTGCACGAAAATACAACGACATGGGGAAGGTATGCGAGGTGCACGAAAACACAGCGATATAGGGGAAGCTATGAGAGGCGTGCAAAAACACGGCGACATAGGGGAAGGTATGACATGTACAGGAAAACAAAGCAATATAGGGGAAGCTACGGGAGGTGCGTGAAAAGACCGCAGTATAGGAGAAGGTATGAGAGGTGCGCGAAAACACAGCGATGTAGGGGAAGCTATGCGAGGTGCACCAGGACACGGATATAAGGGGGAAGATATGAGAGGTGCGCAAAAACACAGCGATTTGGGGAAAGTGATGAGAGGTTTGCGAAAACATTGCAATATATGGGGCAGGTATGAGAGGTGCGCAAAAACACATCGATACAGGGGAAGCTACGAGAGGTGCGCAAAAACACATCGATATAGTGGAATGTATGAGAGGTGTGCGAAAACACATCAACATAGGGGAAGGTATGCGAGGTGCGCAAAAACACAGCAATATAGGGGAAGCTATGAGAGGTCTGCGAAAACACGGTGATATAGGGGAAGGTATGAGAGGTGCGCAAAAACACGGCAAAAAATGGGAAGCTATGGGAGGTTTGTGAAAACGGAAATACAGGGGAAGTGATGAGAGGTGCAGGAGAGCACAGCGACATGGGGGAAGCTATGGGAAGTGCGAGAAAACAGAGCAATATGGAGGAAGCTATGAGAACTGCTTGATAACACAGCGATATAGCGGAAGATATGAGCGGAGTGCGAAAACGCGGTAATATAGGAGAAAATATGAGAGGTGACCAAAAACACAGTGATATAGGGGAAGCCTTGGGAGGAGCGCGAAATCACAGTGATATCGGGGAAGGGATGAAAGGTGCGTGAAAACACAGCGATATAGGGGAATGTACGGGAAGTGAGTGAAAACACGGCGATATACGTGAAGGTATGAAAGGTGCGTGAAAACACGTCAGTATAGGGGAATGTATGAGAGATGAGTGAAAACACAGCTGAAAAGGGGAAGATATGAGAGGTGCGCGAGAACACGGCGATATAGGCAAAAATATGAGGGGTGAACAAAAACACAGCGTTATAGGGGAAAGTATGAGAGGTGCGCGAAAACACAACAATATAGGGGAAGCTACGTACGTGCGTGAATACACAGCGATATAAGGGAAGTTATGAGAGGTGCGCAAAAACACATCGATATAGGGGAAGCTACGAGAGGTGTGCGAAAACACAGCGATATAGTGGAAGGTATGAGAGGTGCCCGAAAATACAGCGACATATGGGAAACTATGGGAGGTACACGAAAACAGAGCGAGAAAGGAGAAGGTATGAGAAATGTGAGAAAACACGGCGATATAGGGGAAGCTATGTGAGGTGCATGAAAACACGTCAATATAGGGGAAGGTATGAGAGGTGCACAAAAACACGGCAAAAAATGGGAAGCTATGGGAGGTTTGTGAAAACAGGGCAATACAGGGGAAGTGAGGAGAGGTGCAGGAGAGCACAGCGACATAAGGGAAGCTATGGGATGTGCGAGAAAACAAAGCAATATGGAGGAATCTATGAGAGCTGATTGATAACACAGCGATATAGCGGAAGACATGAGCGGTGCGCGAAAATGCGGTAATATAGGGGAAACTATGAGAGGTGACCGAAAACACAGCGATATAGGGGAAGCCTCAGGAGGAGCACGAAATCACAGTGATATCGGGGAAGGGATGAGAGGTGTGTGAAAACACAGCGATATAGGGGAAGCTATGGTAGGTGCATGAAAACACAGCGATATAGGGGAAACTCTGAGAGGTGCGTGAAAACACATCGATATAGGGGAAGCTACGAGAGGTGTGTGAAAACACAGCGATATAGTGGAAGGTATGAGAGGTGCCCGAAAACACAGCGACATATCGGAAGCTATCGGAGGTGCAGGAAAACAGAGCGAGAAAGGAGAAGGTATGAGAGGTGTGAGAAAACACGGCGATATAGGGGAAGCTATGGGAGGTGCGTGAAAACACGTCGATATAGTGGAAGGTATGAGAGGTGCCAGAAAACACAGCGATGTAGGGGAAGCTGTGGGAGGTGTGTGAAAGCAGAGCGATATAGGGGAAGTGATTGGAGGTTCACGAGAGCACAGCAACATACGAGAAGTTATTGTAGGTGCATGAAAACACAACCTATGGGGAAGGTACGAGATGGGCGCTAAAACACAGCAATACAGGGGAAGGTATGAGAGGTCTGCGAAAACGCGGCGATATTGGGGAAGGTGTGAGATGTGCGCGAAAACACAATGATATAGGGAAAGCTTTGGGAGGTGCACATAAACACGGCAATATAGGGGAAAGTATGAGAGATGAGTGAAAACTCAGCTAGAAAGGGGAAGGTATGAGAGGTGTGCGAGAACACGGCGATATAGGCAAAGCTATGAGAGGTGCGAGAAAACACAGCGATATAGTGGAAGGTGTTAGAGGTGCGCAAAAAGACAGCGATATATGGGAAGCTATAGGAGGTGCACGAAAACAGACCGACATAGGGGAAGGCATGAGATGTGCGCGAAAACACAGCGATTTGGGGGAAGCTATGAGAGGTGAACGAAAACATCGCAATATATGGGAAGCTATGAGAGGTGCACGAACGCAGGGCGAAAAATGGGAAGCTATGGGAAGTGCATGAAAACGCAGCGATATTGGGGAAGGTGTGAGATGTGCGTGAAAACACAATGATATAGGGTAACGTATCAGAGGTGCACAAAAACACAGCGATATAGTGGAAGGTATGAGAGGTGCCCGAAAACACAGCGACATATGGGAAGCTATGAGAGGTGCACGAAAACAGAGCGAGAAAGGAGAAGGTATGAGAGGTGTGAGAAAACATGGTGATATAGGGGAAGCTATGGGAGGTGCGTGAAAAAACGTCGATATAGGCGAAGGTATGAGAGATGCGCAAAAACACATCGATATAGGGGAATCTGCGAGAGGTGTGCGAAAACACAGCGATATAGTGGAAGGTATGAGAGGTGCCCGAAAACACAGCGACATATGGGAAGTATGGGAGGTGCACGAATACAGAGCGAGAAAGGAGAAGGTATGAGAGATGTGAAAAAATACAGCGATATAGGGGAAGCTATGAGAGGTGCGTGAAAACACGGCGATATAGAGGACGGTATGAGAGGTGCGTGAAAAAACAGTGATATGGGGAAGCTACGGAAGGTGCGTAAAAAGACGGCGATATAGGAGAAGGTATGAGAGGTGCGCGAAAACACAGCAATATAGGGGAATCTACGAGAGGTGCGCGAAAACACATCGATATAGTGGAAGGTATGAGAGGTGCACGAAAAAACGACGACATAGGGGAAGGTACGTGAGGTGCGCAAAAACACAGTGATGTAGGGGAAGCTATGAGAGGTACGCGAAAACATGGCGATATAGTGGAAGGTATGACAGGTGCAAGAAAACACAGCAATATAGGGGAAGCTACGGAAAGTGTGTAAAAAGACGACGATATAGGGGAAGCTATGAGAGGTGGGCGAAAACATGGTGATATAGGGGAAGCCATGAGAGGGGAGCATTAACAGCGATATATGGGAAAGTATGAGAGGTGCACGAAAACACAGCGATATAGGGGAAGCTATGGCAGGTGTGCGAAATCACAGCGATAAAGAGGAAGGTATAAGAGGTGTGTGAAAACACAGCCATATTGGGGAAGCTATAGGAGATGACAGAGGGGAAGGTATGCGAGGTGAGCGAAAACACAGCGATGTAGGGGAAGCTATGAGAGGTGCGCGAAAACACGGCGATATAGTGGAAGGTATGACAGGTGCAAGAAAACACAGCAATATAGGGGAAACTACGGAAGGTGCATAAAAAGACGGCGATGTAGGAGAAGGTATGAGAGGTGCACGAAAACACAGCGATGTAGTGGAAGGTATGAGTGGTGCGCGAAAACACAGTGATATATGGAAAGCTATGGGAGGTGCAAGGAAACACAGCCATATAGGGGTAGGAATGATAGGCATACGAAAACGCAGCGATAATTAGGAAGCTATGGGAGGTGTGTGAAAACACGGTGAAATAGGGGAAGGTATGAGAGCTGCGCAAAAACGCAGCGATGTAGGGGAAGATACGTGAGGTGCGCGAACACACAGCGATATAGCGGAAGGTATGAGCGGTGCACGAAAACACAGCGATATAGGGGAAGCTATGAGAGATGTGCAAAAAAAAAGCGATATAGGAGAAGGTATGAGAGGTGCACGAAAACAGATTGATATAGGGGAAGCAATGGGAGGTGCGCGAACACAAGGCGATATACGTGAAGGTATGAGAGGTGCTTGAAAGCACAGTGATATAGGGGTAGGTATGCGAGATGCGCGTAAACACAGTGATATAGGGGAAGGTATGAGAAGTGCGCGAAAACACAACAACATAGGGGAAGGTACGCGAGGTGCGCAAAAACGCAGCGATTTGGGGGAAGTTATGAGAGGTGCGGGAAAATATCGCAATATATGGGAAGCTATGAGAAGTGCGCGATAACATGGCGAAAAATGGGAAGCTATGGGAGGTGCGGGAAAAACAGCAATATAGGTGAGGGTATGAGAGGTGTGTGAAAACACATCAATATAGTGCAAGGTATGAGAGGTGCGCGAAAACACAACGATATAGGGGAAGGTATGCGAGCTGTGCGAAAACACCGCAACACAGGGGAAGCTATGAGTGGTGTGCAAAACACATTGATATAGTGGAAGGTATGAGAGTTGCGCAAAATACACAACAACATAGGGGAAGCTATGGGAGGTGCGCGAAAACACGGCGATATAGGGGAAGGTATGACAGGTGCAAGAAAACAGAGCAATATAGGGGAAGCTATGAGAGGGGAGCATTTACTCAGCTAAATATGGGAAAGTATGAGAGGTGCACGAAAACACAGTGATATAGGGGAAGCTATGGGATGTGTGTGAAAACACAGCGATACAGGGGAAGGTATAAGAGGCGTGCGAAAACAGAGCGATATTGGGGACGTTATGGGAGGGGCGCGAAAACACAGCAATAATGGGAAGGTATGGGACGTTCGTGAAAACACAGCGATATAGGGATAGGTATGCGAGGAGCGTGAAAACGACGTGATATATGGGGAGCTATGGGAGGTGCGCGAAAACCCGACGATATAGTAGAAGGTATGACAGGTGCGCGAAAACACAGCGATATACCTGAAGGTATGAGAGGAGCTTGAAAAGACATCGATATAGGGGAAGCGCTGAGAGGTGCATGAAAATGCAGCGATATAGAGGACAGTATGAGAGGTGCGTGAAAACACAGTGATATAAGGGAAGCTACGGAAGGTGCGTAGAAAGACGGCGATATAGGAGAAGGTATTAGAGGTGCGCAAAAACATAGCGATGTAGGGGAAGCTATGAGAGGTGCGCGAAAACATGGCGATATAGTGGAAGGTATGACAGGTGCAAGAAAACACAGCAATATAGGGGAAACTACGGAAGGTGCGTAAAAGGACGGTGATATAGGAGAAGGTATGAGAGGTGCGCAAAAACACAGCGATGTAGTGGAAAGTATGAGTGGTGCGCGAAAACACAGCGATATATGGGAAGCTATAGGAGGTGCAAGAAAACACAGCCATATAGGGGAAGGTATGATAGGCATACGAAAACACAGCGATAATTAGGAAGCTATGGGAGGTGTGTGAAAACCCGGTGAAATAGGGGAAGGTATGAGAGCTGCGCAAAAACGCAGCGATGTAGTGGAAGATACGAGAGGTGCGCGAAAACACAGCGATATATGGGAAGTTATGGGAGGTCTGCGAAAACACAGCAATGTAGGGGAAGCTATGAAAGCTGCTTGATAACACAGCGATATAGGGGAAAGTTTTAGAGGTGCACGAAAACACAGCGATATAGGGGAAGGTATGCGAGTTGTGCGAAAACACGGCGATATACGGGAAGGTATGACAGGTGCAAGAAAACACAGCAGTATAGGGGAAGCTACGTGAGGTGCGTGAAAAGACGGCGATATAGGAGAAGGTATGAAAGGTGCGTGAAAATATAGTGATGCAGGGGAAAGTATCAATGAAGCGCGATAACACAGCGATATATGGGAAGCAATGGGAGGTGCACGACAACTGAGTGATATAGGGGAAGGTATCAGAGGTGCGAGAAAACACAGCAATATAGGGGAAGCTATGGGAGGTGTGCGAAATCTTGGCAATATAGGGGACGCTATGTGAGGTGCGTGAAAACACAGCGATCTAGTGGAAGCCATGAGAGGTGTGTGAAAACATCGCCATATACGGCAAACTATGAGAGGTGTGCACAAACAGCGATATAGCGGAAGCTATGGGAGGTATGCGAAAACACAGCAATATAGGGGAAGCTATAAAGCCGCTTGATAACACAGCGATATAGGGGAAGGTATGAGAGATGCGCGAAAACACATCGATACAGTGGTAGGTATGAGAGGTGCACGAAAACACATTGATATGGGGAAGCTATCAGAGGTCTGCGAAAACACGGTGATATAGGGGCAGGTATGAGAGGTGCGCGAAAACACATCGATACAGGGCATGCTACGAGAGGTGCGCGAAAACACATCGATATAGTGGAAGGTATGAGAGGCGCGCAAAAACACCACAATAGAGGGGAAGCTATGAGAGGTATGCAAAAACACAACAATCTAGGGGAAGGTATGCGAGGTCTGCGAAAACACAGCGATATAGGAGAAGCAATGAGAGGTGTGTGAAAACAGCAATATAGGAGCTATGAGAGGTGTGTGAAAACAGCAATATAGGAGAAGGTATGACAGGTGCACGAAAACAGAGTGATATAGGGGAAGCAATGGGAGGTGCGCGAACACAAGTCGATATACGTGAAGCTATGAGAGGTGCTTGAGAACACAGTGATATAGGGGTAGGTATGCGAGATGCACGTAAACACAGTGATATAGGGGAAGGTATGAGAGGTGCACGAAAACACAACAACATAGGGGAAGGTATGCGAGGCTCACAAAAACGCAGCGGTGTAGGGGAAGATACGAGAGGTGCGCAAAAACACAGCGATATAGCGGAAGGTATGAGAGGTGTGCGAAAACAAAGTGAAATATGGAAAGCTATGGGAGGTGCACGAGAACAGAGGAACATAGGGGAGGGTATGAGAGGTGCACGAAAACATAGCGATTTGGGGGAAGTTATGAGAGGTGCGTGAAAACATCGCAATATATGGGAAGCTATGAGAAGTGCGTGATAATACGGCGAGAAATGGGAAACTATGGGAGGTGCGGGATAAACAACGATATTGGGGAAGGTATGAGAGGTGTGCGAAAACACATCAATATAGTGGAAGGTATGAGGAGTGCTCAATAACAGAGTGATATAGGGGAAATAATGGGAGGTGTGTGAACACAAGGCGATATACGTGAAGGTATGAGAGGTGCTTGAAAACACATCGATATAGGGGAAGCGATGAGAGGTGCATGAAAATGCAGCGATATAGAGGATGGTATGAGATCTGCGTGAAAACACAGTGATATAGGGGTAGGTATGCGAGATGCGCGTAAACCCAGTGATATAGGGGAAGGTATGAGAGGTGCGCGAAAACAGAGTGATATTGGGGAAGTTATGGGAGGGGAGCGAAAACACAGCAATAATGGGAAGGTATGGGACGTGCATTAAAACACAGTGATATAGGGGAGCTAACAGAGGTGCGCAAGAACACGGCGATATAGGGGCAGGTATGAGAGGAGCGCAAAAACACATCGATACAGGGGAAGCTAACAGAGGTGCGCAAGAACACACGATATAGGGGAAGCTATGAGAGGTGTGCGAAAACGCGGCGATATAGGAGAAGGTATGAGAGGTGCGCGAAAACACAATGACATAGGGGAAGGTATGCCAGGTGCGTGAAAACACAGCTATATAGGGGAAGCTATGAGAGGTGCGCGAAAACACGGTGATATAGGGGAAGCTATGAGAGGGGAGCGCTAACTTAGCTATATATGGAAAAGTATGAGAGGTGCACAAAAACACAATGATATAGAGGAAGCTATGGGAGGTGTGCGAAAACACAGCGATACAGGGGAAGGCATAAGAGGTGTGCAAAAACACAGCCACGTTGGGGAAGCTATGGGAGGTGCGCGAAAAAATGGCAATATAGGGGAAACTCTGAGACATGCGTGAAAACACAGCGATATAGGGGAAGCTATGGGAGGTGTGCGAAAACTCAGCAATATATGGGAAGGTATGGGACGTGCGTGAAAACACAGTAATATAGGGGTAGGTATGCGAGGAGTGTGAAAACACAGCGATCTATGGGGAGCTATGGGAGGTGCGCGAAAACACGGTGATATAGAGGAAGGTATGACAGGTGCAAGAAAACACAGCAATATAGGGGAAGCTACGGAAGGTGCGTAAAAGGAGCTATGAGAGGTGTGTGAAAACAGCAATATAGGAGAAGGTATGAGAGGTGCGCGAAAACAGAGTGAATAGGGGAAGCAATGGGAGGTGCGCGAACACGGAGGTACGCGAACACAAGTCGATATACGTAAAGCTATGAGAGGTGCTTGAGAACACAGTGATATAGGGGTAGGTATGCGAGATGCGTGTAAACACAGTGATACAGGGGAAGGTATGAGAGGTGCGCGAAAACACATTGATATAGTGCAAGATATGAGAGGTGCACGACAACACAACAACATAGGGGAAGGTATGCGAGGTGCGCAAAAACGCAGCGATGTAGGAGAAGATACGAGAGGTGCGCGAAAACACAGCGATTTGGGGGAAGTTATGAGAGGTGCGTGAAAACATCGCAATATATGGGAAGCGATGAGAAGTGCGCGATAACACGGTGAAAAATGGGAAGCTATGGGAGGTGCAGGAAAAACAGCGATATGGGGAAGGTATGAGAGGTGTGCGAAAACACATTAATATAGTGGAAGGTATGAGAGGTGCTCGAAAACAGAGTGATATAGGGGAAACAATGGGAGGTGCGCGAACACAAGACGATATACGTGAAGGTATGAGAGGTGCTTGAGAACACATCGATATAGGGGAAGCGATGAGAGGTGCATGAAAATGCAGCGATATAGAGGACGGTATGAGAGGTGCGTGAAAACAGAGTGATATGGGGGAAGCTATGGGAGGTGCGCGAAAACACATCGATACAGTGGTAGGTATGAGAGGTGCGCAATAACACAACGATACAGGGGAAGGTATGCGAGCTGCACGAAAACACAGAGATATAGGGGATCCGATGAGAGGTCTGCAAAAACAGGGCGACATAGGGGCAGGTATGAGAGGTGCGCGAAAACACATCAATACAGGGGAAGCTACGAGTGGTGCGCAAAACACATTGATATAGGGGAAGGTATGAGAGGTGGGCAAAATACACAACGACATAGGGGAAGCTATGGGAGGTACGCGAAAACACAGCGATGTAGGGGAAGCTATGCGAGGTGCGCAAGAAAATGTCGATATAACGGAAGCTATGAGAGGTGCACGAAAACATAGTGATTTGTGGGATGCAATGAGAGGTGCGCGAAACCATCGTAATATATGGGAAGCTATGGGAGGAGCAGGAAAACAGCGCGATACAGGGGAAGTTATCAGAGGTGCGCGAGAACACAGCCATATTGGGGAAGATATGGGAGGTACGCAGAAACACAGCGCTATAGAGGAATGTGTGAAAGGGCGCGAAAACACAGCGTTATTGGGGAAACTATTGGAGGTGAACAAAAACCCAGCGATATTGGGGAAGCTATGGGAGGTGCACAAAAACAGGGCGATATAGGGGAAGGTATGAGAGGTGCATGAATACATGACGACATAGGTGAAACTATGGGTGGTGCGCAAAAAAAAAGCGATTTAGGGGAAGTTAGAGGGAAGTGAAAACACAGCGATACAGTGAAAACTATGGAAGATGCACGAAAACACAACAATATACGGGAAGGTATGGAACGTACACGAAAACACAGCAAAATAGTGGAATGTATGAGAGGTGCACGAAAACACGGCAATACAGGGGAAGGTATGAGAGGTGAGCAAAAACACAGCGATATAGTGGAAGCTATAGAGGAGCATGAAAAACCAGCAATACAGGGGAAGATATGGGAGGTGTGCGAAAACACCGCAATACAGGGGAAGGTATGAGAACTGCGCGAAAACACAGCCATATTGGGGCAAGTATGAGAAGTGTGCAAAAACACAGGGTTTTGGAGAAGCTATTGGCGGTGCGCGATAACACAGCGATATAGGGGAAGGTATGGGAGCTGTACGAAAACACGGTATTATGGGGGAATGTATGAGCGGTGCTCGAAAACATGGCGATATGGGAAATCTATGAGAGGTACACGAAAACACGGCAATATGGGGAATCTATGAGAGGTGTGCAAAAACACAGCAATTTAGGGGAAGGTATGAGAGGTATGCGAAACAAAGCAATCTAGTGGAAGCTATGGGAGGTGCATGAAGACACGGCGATATAGGGGATGATATGAGAGGTGGAAGAAAACACACCGATATAGGGGAGGGTATGAGAAGTGCGCGACAACAGAGAGATGTAGGGCAAGCTATGGGAGGTGCGTGATAACACAGCGATATAGGGGAAGGTATGACAGGTGCGTCAAAACACCGATATGGGGAAGCTATGGGAGGTGGACGAAAATACAGCTAAAAAGGGGAAGGTATGAGAGCTGCGCAAAAACACAGCAATATATGGGAAGCTATGGGATGTAGACGAGAACAGAGTGATATAGGGAAAAGTGTGAGAGGTGCAAGAAAACACAGCGATATAGGGGAAGCTATGGGAGGTGCGTGAAAACGCAGAGATATAGGAGAAGATATGAGAGGTGTGCGAAAACACAGCGTTTTTGGAGAAACTATGGGCAGTGCGCGATAACACAGCGATATAGGGAAAGGTATGGGAGGTGCACGAAAACACGGTGATATGGGGGAAGGTATGAGAGGTGCTCGAAAACACGGCAATATGGGGAATATATGAGAGGTGCGCGAAAACACAGCGATATGGGGAATCTATGAAAGGTGCGCGAAAACACAGCAATTTAGGGGAAGCTATGAGATGTGTGCGAAAACAGCAATCTAGTGGAAGCTATGGGAGATGCGCGAAGACACGGCGATATAGGGGAGGGTATGAGAGGTGGACGAAAACACACCGATATAGGGGAGGGTATGAGAAGTGCGCGACAACAGAGAGATGTAGGGGAAGCTATGAGAGGTGCGTGATAACACAGCGATATAGGGGAAGGTATGACAGGTGCATCAAAACACCAAAATGGGGAGGCTATTGGAGGTGCACGAAAATACAGCAATATAGGAGAAGCTATGAGAGCTGCGCAAAAACACTGATTTGGAGAAAACGATGAGACGTGTGCGAAAACACAGCGATATAGGGGAATATATAGGAGGTGTGCGAAAACACCACAATACAGGGGAAGGTATGAGAGCTGCGCGAAAACACAGCCATATTGGGGCAGATATGAGAAGTGCGCGAAAACACAGCGTTTTTGGAGAAACTATGGGCGGTGCGCAATAACACAGCGATGTAGGGGAAGGTATGGGAGGTGTGTGAAAACACCACAATACAGGGGAAGGTATGAGAGCTGCGCGAAAACACAGCCATATTGGGGCAGATATGAGAAGTGCGCGAAAACACAGCGTTTTTGGAGAAACTATGGGCGGTGCGCAATAACACAGCGATGTAGGGGAAGGTATGGGAGGTGTGCGAAAACACCACAATACAGGGGAAGGTATGAGAGCTGCGCGAAAACACAGCCATATTGGGGCAGATATAAGAAGTGCGCGAAAACACAGCGTTTTTGGAGAAACTATGGGCGGTGCGCAATAACACAGCGATATAGGGGAAGGTATGGGAGGTGCGCGAAAACACAATGATATTGGCGAAGCTATGAGAGGTGCGCGAAAACACTGCGATATAGGGGAAAATATGGGAGGTGTGCGAAAACACAATACAGGGGAAGGTATGAGAGCTGCGCGAAAACACAGCCATATTGGGGCAGATATGAGAAGTGCACGAAAACACAGTGTTTTTGGAGAAACTATGGGCGGTGCGCAATAACACAGCGATATAGGGGAAGGTATGGGAGGTGAACGAAAACACGATGATATGGGGGAAGGTATGAGAGGTGCGCGAAAACACGGCGATATGGGGAACCTATGACAGGTGCGCGAAAACACAGCAATTTAGGGAAGGTATGAGAGGTGTGCGAAACAAAGCAATTTAGGGGAAGCTATGAGATGTGCGCAAAAACAGCAATCTAGTGGAAGCTATGGGAGATGCGCGAAGATACAGCGATATAGGGGATGGTATGAGAGGTGGACGAAAACACACCGATATAGGGCAGGGTATGAGAAGTGCGCGACAACAGAGAGATATTGGGGAAGCTATGGGAGGTGTGTGAAAACACGGCGATACAGGGGAACCGATGAGAGGTGCCCGAAAACGCAGCGATATAGGGAACAGTATGAGAGGTGCATGAAAACGCTGCGATATAGGGAACAGTATGAGAGGTGCGTGATAACACAGCGATATAGGGGAAGGTATGACAGGTGCATCAAAACACTGATATGGGGAAGCTATGGGAGGTGTACGAAAATATAGCAATATAGGAGAAGCTATGAGAGATGAGCAAAAACTCAGCTAAAAAGGGGAAGGTATGAGAGCTGCGCAAAAACACAGCAATATATGGGAAACTATGGGATGGGCACGAAAACAGAGTGATATAGGGAAAAGTATCAGAGTTGCAAGAAAACACAGCGATATAGGGGAGGCTATGGGAGGTGCGTGAAAACATGGCAATATAGGAGAAGGTATAGAGGTGCGCAAAGACACAGCGATATAGGGGAAGATATGGGTAGTGTGCAAAAACACCGAAATACAGGGGAAGGTATGAGAGCTGCGCGAAAACACAGCCATATTGGGGCAGGTATGAGAAGTGCGCGGAAGGACAACATTTTTGGAGAAACTATGGGCGGTGCGCGATAGCACAGCGATATAGGGGAAGGTATGGGAGGTGCACGAAAACACGGTGATATGGGGAAGATATGAGAGGTGCGCGAAACAAAGCAATTTAGGGGAAGCTATGAGATGTGTGTGAAAACAACAATCTAGTGGAAGCTATGGGAGATGCGTGAAGACATGGCGATATAGGGGATGGTATGAGAGGTGGACGAAAACACACCGATATAGGGGAGGGTATGAGAAGTGTGCAACAACAGAGAGATATAGGGGAAGCTATGGGAGGTGCGTGAAAACATGGCGACACAGGGGAACCGATGAGAGGAGCCCGAAAACACAGCTGTGTTTTTGTGCACCTCTCATAGCTTCCGCTATATAGCTGTGTTTTCGTGCACCTTGCATACCTTCCACTATATTGCTGTGTTTTCGCGCTCCTCTCATGCACCGAAACAACTGACCTGAAACTCCTCCACAGAAACTGATGACCTTGAAACTCCTGCCGTGAATCTACTGCCCTGCAACTCCTGCCCTGAAACTGTAGCCCTGAAATTTCTGACCTGAAACCCATGCCCTGAAACTCCTGACATGAAACTCCTGCCGTGTCACCTTCCCTGAAACTCCTGCCCTGAATCTCCTGCCTTGAAACTGCTGCCCTGAATCTCCTACCCTGAATCTCATGCCCTGAAACAACTGACCTGAATCTCCCACCCTGAAATTCCTTCCTAGAAACTGATGACCTTGAAACACCTGCCCTGAATCTCCTGCCCTGATTCTCCCGCCCTGAAACTACTGCCCTGAATCACCTGGCCTGAAAGTCCTGTCCTGTATCTCCTGCCCTGAAACTGCAGCCCTGAATCCACTGCACTGAAACTGATGCCCTCAAACTCCTACCCTGAAACTCTTGCACTGAATCTCCTCCCCTGAAATTCCTGCCCTAACACTCCAGCCCTGAATCTACTGCACTGAAACTAAAGCCCTGAGGGTCCTGATACGAAACTGCTATCGTGAGTCTCCTTTACTGCAACCCCTGCCCTGAATCTACAGCCCTGAAACTCCTGACCTGAAAGTACAGAACTTAAATTTCTGCCCAGAACCTGATGATCGTGAAAACCCAGTCCTGAATGTCCTGGCCTGAAACTCATGCCGCGAAACAATTGAACTAAATCTCCAGCCCTGACACACCTTCCCTGAAACACATACCCAGAAACTACTGCCCTGAAACTACTGCCCTGAAACCCCTGCCCTGAAACTGCAGCCCTGTATCTTCTAACCCTGAATTTCCTACACTGAAACTCATGCCCGGAAACTACTGACCTGAAACTCCTGCCCTGAGACTTATGACCTTGAAACTCCAACTCTGAACCTCCTGCCCTGATACCACTGCCCTGTATCTCAATCACTGAATCTGCTGCCCTCAAACCCCTGCCGTAACACTCCTGCCCTACAACTCCTGCCCTGAAACCATAGCCCTGAAAGTACTGAGCTAAAGTTCCTGCCAAGAACCTGATGACCTTGAAAACCCTGCCCTGAAATTCCAGCCCTGAATCTCCTGCCCTGAATCTTCTACCCTGAAACTCATGCCCCGAAACAATTGACCTGAATCTCCCGCACTGAATCTCATTCCCTGAAACCACTGAACTGAAACTTCTACCCAGAAACTGATGACCTTGAAACCCCTGACCTGAAACTAAAGCCCTGGATTTCCTACCCTTAAACTCATGCATCGAAACTACTGACCTGAAACAACTGCCCAGAAACTGATGACCTTGAAACTCCTGCCCTGAATTTCCTGCCCTGAAACAACTGCCCAGAATCATCTGCCAAGAAGCTCCTGCCCTGAATCCCCTGCCATGAAACTCCAGCCCTGAATGTCTTGCCCGGAATCTCCTGCCCTGAAATTTTTGACCTGAAAACCATGCCCTGAAACTCCTGACTTGAAACTGCTGTCCTGAATCTCCAACCCTGAAAGTCATGCCCCGAATCTCCTGCCTTGAAACTGCTGCCCTGAATCTCCACCCTGAAAGTCATGCTGCGAAACAACTGACCTGAATCTCCTGCCCAGAAACTGATGATATTGAAACACCTGCCCTGAATCTCCTGCCCTGAAGCTCCCGCCCTGAAACTCCTGCCCTGTATCTCCTGCCCTGAAACTGATGCCCCGAAGCAGTTGACCTAAATCTCCCGCGCTGACACGCCTTCCCTAAAACGCATGCCCAGAAACTACTGACCTGAAGCTCTTGCCCACAAACTGGTGACCTTGAAACACCTGCCCTGAAACTCCAGCTCTGAATCTCCGATGATGTATCCCCTACCCTGAATCTCCTCACCTGAAACTCATGCACCGAAACAACTGACCTGAAATTCGTGCCCAGAAACTGACGACCTTGAAACTCCTGCACTGAATCTCCTGCCCTGAAACTACCATCCTGAAACTCTTTCCCTGAAACTCATGCCCTGAAGCTACGTACCTGAAATTCCTTCCCTGAAACTCCAGCCCTGAATCTACTGCCCTGAATCTCCCACCCTAAAACTGATTCCCCGAAAATACTGATCTGAAACTCCTGCCCAGCAAGTGATGACCTGATACTCCTGCCCTGAATCACCTGCCTGAATTTCCTGCCCTGAAACTACAGGCCTGAATCACCTTCCCTTAAACCCCTGCCCTGAAGCTACAGCCCTGAAAATCCTTCCCTGAAACAAATGCCCTGAAACTACTGACCTAAAATTCCTGCCCAGAATCTGATGAACTTGAAAACCCTGCCCTGAACCTCCAGCCCTGAATCTCCTGCCCTTATCCTTCTACCCTGAAACTCATGCCCCGAAACAATTGACCTGAATACCCGCCCTGAAACTCCTTCCCTGAAACTCATGCTCTGAAACTACAGACCTGCAACTCCTGCCCCGAAACCGATGACCTTGAAACCCCTGCCCTGAAACTCCAACCCTGAATCTCCGGCTCTGAATATCAGACGCTGAATCTCCTTCCCTGAAACTCCTTCCCTGAAACTACTGATCTGAAACTGCTGCCCAGAAACTGATGACCTTGAAATCCCTGCCCTGAAACTCCAGCCCTGAAACTCATGCACCGAAACAACTGACCTGAAACTCCTCCACAGAAACTGATGAACTTGAAACTCCTGCCGTGAATCTCCTGCCCTGCAACTCCTGCCCTGAAACTATAGCCCTGAAATTCATGCCCTGACACGACTGAGCTAAAATTCCTGCCAAGAACCAGATGACCTTGCCCTGCCGTGAAACTCCAGCCCTGAATCTCCTACCCTGAAACTCATGCACCGAAACTACAGACCTGAAACTCCTACCCAGAAACTGATGACCTTGAAACCCCTGCCCTGAAACTCTAGCCCTGAATCTCCGGTCCTGAATCTCCTACCCTGAAACTCATGCCCTGAAACTGCTGTCCCGAAACTCCTGCGCAGAAAATGATGACATTGAAACTCTTACCCTGAATCTCCTACCTGAAACAGGTCCCTGAATCACCTGCCCTGAAAGTCCTACACTGAATCTCCTGCCCTGAAACTACAGCCCTGAAACTCATGCCCTGAAACTACTGAATTGAAACTTCTCACCAGAAACCCCTGACCTGAAACAACAGCCCTGAATCTCGTACCCTTAAACTCCGGCCCTGAAATTTCTGACCTGAAACCCATGCCCTGAAACTCCTGACATGAAACTCCTGCCGTGAGTCACCTTCCCTGAAACAAATGCCCTGAAACTACTGACCTGAAACTCCTGTCCAGAAACTGATGACATTGAAACCACTGCCCTGAATCTGCAGCCCTGAAGCTTCTGCCCTGAATCTCCTACCCTTAAACTCCTGCCCCGAAATTTCTGATGTGAAACCCATGCCCTGAAACTCCTGACATGAAACTCCTGCCATGAGTCACCTTCCCTTGAAACTGCTGCCCTGAATCTCCTACCTTGAAACTCATGCACCGAAACAACTGACTTGAATCTCCTGCCGTGAAACTCCTCCCCAGAAACTGATGACCTTGAAACACCTGCCCTGAATCTCCGGCCCTGAAACTACTGCCCTGTATCTCAAACACTGAATCTGCTGTCCTCAAACTCCTGCCGTAACAATCCTGCCCTGCAACTCCTGCCCTGAAACTATAGCCCTGAAATTCATGGCCTGAAAGTACTGAGCTAAAATTCCTGCCAAGAGCCTGCTGACCTTGAAAACCCTGCCCTGAAACTCCAGCTCTGAATCTCCGGTCATGAATCCCCTACCCTGAACCTCCTCCCCTGACACTCATGCCCCGAAACTACTGACCAGAAATTCGTGCCCAGAAACTGACGACCTTGAAACTCCTGCACTGAATCTCCTGCCCTGAAACTACAGCCCTGAAACTCTTTCCCTGAAACTCATGCTCTGAAACTACTGACATGAAACTCCTGCCCAGAAGCTGATCACCTTAGAACCCCTGCCCTGAAACTGCAGCCCTGAATCTTCTGCCCTAAATCTCCTACCCTGAATTCATGCCCCGAAACTACTGACCTAAAACTCCTCCACAGAAACTGATGAACTTGAAACTCCTGCCCTGAAACTACTGCTGTATCTCAAGCACTGAATCTGCTGTCCTTAAACTCCTGCCCTGAAACTCTTGCACTGAATCTCCAGCCCTGAAACACCTGCCGTAAAACTCCTGCCCTGAAACTCATGCCCTGAGACTCCTGCCGTGAATCTCCTGCCCTGAAACTATAGCCCTAAAATTCATGCCCTGACACTACTGAGCTAAAATTCCTGCCAAGAACCTGATGACCTTGAAAACCCTGCCCTGAAACTCCAGCCCGGAATCTCATGCCCTGAAACTACAGACCTGCATCTCCTGCACCAAAACCGATGACCTTGAAACCCCTGCCCTGAAACTCCAACCCTGAATCTCCGGCTCTGAATATCATACCCTGAATCTCCTTCCCTGAAACTCTTTCCCTGAAACTACTAATCTGAAACTGCTGCCCAGAAACTGATGACCTTGAAACCCCTGCTCTGAAACTCCAGCCCAGAATCTCTGGCCCTGAATCTCCTACCCTGAAACTCATGCACCGAAACAGCTGACCTGAAACTCCTCCACAGAAATTGATGTACTTGAAACTCCTGCCGTGAATCCGCTGCCCTGCAACTCTTGTCCTGAAACTGTAGCCCTGAAATTTCTGACGAAACCCATGCCCTGAAACTCCTGACATACTACTCCTGCCATGAGTCACCTTCCTTGAAACACCTGCCCAGAATCTCCTGCCTTGAAACTGCTGCCCTGAATCTTCTACCCTGAAACTCCTCCCCAGAAACTGATGACCTTGAAGCACCTGCCCTGAATCTCCTGCCTTGAATCTCCCTCCCTGAAACTACTGCCCTGAATCACCTGGCCTGAAAGTCCTGTCCTGTATCTCCTGCCCTGAAACTACTGCCCTGAATCCACTGCACTGAAACTGATGCCCTCAAACTCCTACCCTGAAACTGATGACCTTGAAGCACCTGCCCTGAATCTCCTGCCTTGAATCTCCCTCCCTGAAACTACTGCCCTGAATCACCTGGCCTGAAAGTGCTGTCCTGATTCTCCTGCCGTGAAACTACTGCCCTGAATCCACTGCACTGAAACTGATGCCCTCAAACTCCTACCCTGAAACTCTTGCACTGAATCTCCTGCCCTGAAATTCCTGCCCTAACACTCCAGCCCTGAATCTCCTGCACTGAGACTCCTGATATGAAACTGCTGTCGTGAGTCTCCTTCCCTGCAACTCCTGCCCTGATTCTCCTGCCCTGAATCTACAACCCTGAACCTCATGACCTGAAACTACAGAACTTAAATTCCTGCGCAGAACCTGATGACTGTGAAATCCCAGCTCTGATACTCCTGACCTGAATCACCTGCCTGAATTTCCTGTCCTGAAACTACTGGCCTGAATCACCTTCCCTTAAACTCCTGTCCTGAAGCTACAGCCCTGAAAATCCTTCCCTGAAACTACAGAACTTAAATTTCTGCCCAGAACCTGATGATCGTGAAAACACAGCCCTGAATGTCCTGGCCTGAAACTCATGCCGCGAAACAATTGACCTAAATTTTCCGCCCTGACACACCTTCCCTGAAACACATGCCCAGAAACTACTGCCCTGAAGCTACTGCCCTAAAACTGAAGCCCTGAAAATCCTTCCCTGAAACAAATGCCCTGAAACTACTGAGCTGAAATTCCTGCCCAGAAATGGATGACCTTGAAACCCCTGCCCTGAAACTGCAGCCCAGAATCTTCTGCCCTGAATCTCCTACACTGAAACTCATGCCCCGAAACTACTGACCTGGAACTGATGACCTTGAAACTCCAACTCTGAGCCTCCTGCCCTGATACCACTGCCCTGTATCTCAATCACTGAATCTGCTGTCCTCAAACTCCTGCTGTAACACTCCTGCCCTACAACCCCTGCCTTGAAAATATAGCCCTGAAAGTACTGAGCTAAAGTTCCTGCCAAGAACCTGATGACCTTGAAAACCCTGCCCTGAAATTCCAGCCCTGAATCTACTGCCCTGAATCTTCTACCCTGAAACTCATGCCCCGAAACAATTGACCTGAATCTCCCGCACTGAATCTCATTCCCTGGCACTACTGAACTGAAACTCCTACCCAGAAACTGATGACCTTGAAACCCCTGACCTGAAACTCCAGCCCTGGATTTCCTACCCTTAAACTCATGCACCGAAACTACTGACCTGAAACAACTGCCCAGAAACTGATGACCTTAAAACTCCTGCCCTGAATTTCCTGCCCTGAAACAACTGCCCAGAATCATCTGCCAAGAAGCTCTTGCCCTGAATCCCTGCCATGAAACTCCAGCCCTGAATGTCTTGCCCTGAATCTCCTGCCCTGAAACTCATGCCCTGAAACTACTGATCTGAAATTGCTGACCCGAAACCGATGACCTTGAAACCCCTGCCCTGAAACTCCAACCCTGAATCTCCGGCTCTGAATATCATACCCTGAATCTCCTTCCCTGAAACTCTTTCCCTGAAACTACTAATCTGAAACTGATGACCTTGAAACCCCTGCTCTGAAACTCCAGCCCAGAATCTCTGGCCCTGAATCTCCTACCCTGAAACTCATGCACCGAAACAGCTGACCTGAAACTCCTCCACAGAAATTGATGTACTTGAAACTCCTGCCGTGAATCTGCTGCCCTGCAACTCTTGTCCTGAAACTGTAGCCCTGAAATTTCTCACCTGAAACCCTTGCCCTGAAACTCCTGACATGATACTCCTGCCGTGAGTCACCTTCCCTGAAACTCCTGCCCAGAATCTCCTGCCTTGAAACTGCTGACCTGAATCTCCTACCCTGAAACTCCTCCCCAGAAACTGATGACCTTGAAGCACCTGCCCTGAATCTCCTGCCTTGAATCTCCCTCCCTGAAATTACTGCCCTGAATCACCTGGCCTGAAAGTCCTGTCCTGTATCTCCTGCCCTGAAACTACTGCCCTGAATCCACTGCACTGAAACTGATTCCCTCAAACTCCTACCCTGAAACTCTTGCACTGAATCTCCTCCCCTGAAATTCCTGCCCTAACACTCCAGCCCTGAATCTCCTGCACTGAGACTAAAGCCCTGAGACTCCTGATATGAAACTGCTGTCGTGAGTCTCCTTCCCTACAACTCCTGCCCTGATTCTCCTGCCCTGAATCTACAGCCCTGAACCTCATGACCTGAAACTACATAACTTAAATTCCTGCCCAGAACCTGGTGATCATGAAAACCCAGCCCTGATACTCCTGCCCTGAATCACCTGCCTGAATATCCTGCCCTGAAACTACTGGCCTGAATCACCTTCCCTTAAATTTCTTCCCTGAAGCTACAGCCCTGAAAATACTTCCCTGAAACAAATGCCCTGAAACTACTGACTTGAAACTCCTGCCCAGAAGCGGATGACCTTGAAACCCCTGCCCTGAATCTCTTGCCCTGAAAGAGCTGCCATGAATCAACTGCCCCGACACTCCTCCTCTGAATCTCCTGCCCTGAAAGTGATGACCTTGAAACTCCAGCCCTAAATCACCTGCGCTGAAACTCCAACTCTGGATCTCCTGCCCTGATACTACTGCCCTGTATCTCAAGCACTGAATCTGCTGTCCTCAAACTCCTGCCCTGAAACTCTTGCACTGAATCTCCAGCCCTGAATCACCTGCCGTAACACACCTGCCCTGAATCTCCTGCTCTGAAACTCATGCCCTGAGACTCCTGACGTGAATCTCCCGCCCTACAACTCCTGCCCTGAAACTATAGCCCTAAAATTCATGCCCTGAAAGTACTGAGCTAAAATTCCTGCCAAGAACCTGATGACTTTCAAAACCCTGCCCTGAAACTCCAGCCCTGAATCTCTGGCCCTGAATCTCCTATCCTGAAACTCATGCACTGAAACTCCTCCACAGAAACTGATGAACTTGAAATTCCTGCCGTGAATCTGCTGCCCTGCAACTCCTGCCCTGAAACTGTAGCCCTGAAATTTCTGACCTGAAACCCTTGCCCTGAAACTCCTGCCGTGAGTCACCTTCCCTGAAACTCCTGCCCTGAATCTCCTGCCTTGAAACTGCTGCCCTGAATCTCCTACCCTGAAACTCATGCTCGAAACAGCTGACCTGAATCTCCCGCCATGAAATTCCTCGCCAGAAACTGATGACCTTGAAACACCTGCCCTGAATCTCCTGCCCTGAATCTCCCGCCCTGAAACTACTGCCCTGAATCACCTGCCCTGAAAGTGCTGTCCTGCTTCTCCTGCCCTGAAACTACTGCCCTGAATCCACTGCACTGAAACTGATACCCTCAAACTCCTACCCTGAAACTCTTGCACTGAATCTCCTGCCCTGAAATTCCTGCCCTAACACTCCAGCCCTGAATCTCCTGCACTGAAACTAAAGCCCTGAGACTCCTGATACGAAACTGCTATCGTGAGTCTCCTTTCCTGCAACTCCTGCCCTGAATCTACAGCCCTGAACCTCATGCCCTGAAACTACTGAGCTGAAACTCTTACCTAGAAACAGATGGCCTTGAAACCTCTGCCCTGAAACTGCAGCCCTGAATCTTCTGCCCTGAATCTCCTACACTGAAGCTCATGCCCCGAAACTACTGACCTGAAACTCCTGCCCTGAGACTGATGACCTTGAAACTCCAACTCTGAATCTCCTGCCCTGATACTGCCGCTCTGTATCTCAATCACTGAATCTGCTGTCCTCAAACTCCTGCGTAACCCTCCTGCCCTACAACCCCTGCCTTGAAACTATAGCCCTGAAAGTACTGAGCTAAAGTTCCTGCCAAGAACCTGATGACCTTGAAAACCCTGCCCTGAAATTCCAGCCCTGAATCTCCTGCCCTGAATCTTCTACCCTGAAACTCATGCCCCGAAACAATTGACCTGAATCTCCCGCACTGAATCTCATTCCCTGAAACCACTGAACTGAAACTTCTACCCAGAAACTGATGACCTTGAAACCCCTGACCTGAAACTCCAGCCCTGGATTTCCTACCCTTAAACTCATGCATCGAAACTACTGACCTGAAACAACTGCCCAGAAACTGATGACCTTGAAACCCCTGACCTGAAACTCCAGCCCTGAACCTCCTCCCCTGAAACCCATGCAACAAAACTACTACTGACCTGAATTTCGTGCCCAGAAACTGACGACCTTGAAACTCCTGCACTGAATCTCCTGCCCTGAAACTACAGCCCTGAAACTCTTTCCCTGAAACTCATGCCCTGAAGATATGTACCTGAAACTCCTTCCCTGAAACTCATGCTCTGAAACTGTTGACATGAAACTCCTGCACAGAAGCTGATCACCTTGAAACCCCTGCCCTGAAACTCCAACCCTGAATCTCTGGCCCTGAATATCAGATGCTGAATCTCCTTCCCTGAAACTACTGATCTGAAACTGCTGCCCAGAAACTAATGACCTTGAAACCCCTGCCCTGAAACTCCAGCCCTGAAACTTATGCACCGAAACAACTGACCTGAAACTCCTCCACAGAAACTGATGAACTTGAAACTCCTGCCGTGAATCTCCTGCCCTGCAACTCCTGCCCTGAAACTATAGCCCTGAAATTCATGCCCTGACACGACTGAGCTAAAATTCCTGCCAAGAACCAGGTGACCTTGAAAACCCTGTCCTGAAACTCCAGCCCTGAATCTCTGGCCCTGAATCTCCTACCCTGAAACTCATGCACCAAAACTACAGACCTGAAACTCCTACCCAGAAACTGATGACCTTGAAACCCCTGCCCTGAAACTCTAGCCCTGAATCTCCGGCCCTGAATCTCCTACCCTGAAACTCATGCCCTGAAACTGCTGTCCCGAAACTCCTGCGCAGAAACTGATGACATTGAAACTCTTACCCTGAATCTCCTACCTGAAACAGGTCCCTGAATCACCTGCCCTGAAAGTCCTACACTGAATCTCCTGCCCTGAAACTACAGCCCTGAAACTCATGCCCTGAAACTCATGCCCTGAAACTACTGAATTGAAACTTCTCACCAGAAACTGATGACATTGAAACCCCTGACCTGAAACAACAGCCCTGGATCTCGTACCCTTAAACTCCTGCCCTGAAATTTCTGACCCGAAACCCATGCCCTGAAACTCCTGACATGAAACTCCTGCCGTGAGTCACCTTCCCTGAAACAAATGCCCTGAAACTACTGACCTGAAACTCCTGTCCAGAAACTGATGACATTGAAACCCCTGCCCTGAAGCTGCAGCCCTGAAGCTTCTGCCCTGAATCTCCTACCCTTAAACTCCTGCCCCGAAATTTCTGACGTGAAACCCATGCCCTGAAACTCCCGACATGAAACTCCTGGCGTGAGTCACCTTCCCTGAAACTCCTGCCCTGAATCTCCTGCCTTGAAACTGCTGCCCTGAATCTCCTACCCTGAAACTCATGCACCGAAACAACTGACTTGAATCTCCTGCCGTGAAACTCCTCCCCAGAAACTGATGACCTTGAAACACCTGCTCTGAATCTCTGGCCGTGAAACTACTGCCCTGTATCTCAAACACTGAATCTGCTGTCCTCAAACTCCTGCCGTAACAATCCTGCCCTGCAACTCCTGCCCTGAAACTATAGCCCTGAAATTCATGGCCTGAAAGTGCTGAGCTAAAATTCCTGCCAAGAGCCTGATGACCTTGAAACCCCTGCCCTGAAACTCTAACCCTGAATCTCCGGCCCTGAATCTCCTACCCTGAAACTCATGCCCTGAAGCTGCTGTCCCGAAACTCCTGCGCAGAAACTGATGACATTGAAACTCTTACCCTGAATCTCCTACCTGAAACAGGTCCCTGAATCACCTGCCCTGAAAGTCCTACACTGAATCTCCTGCCCTGAAACTACAGACCTGAAACTCATGCCCTGAAACTACTGAATTGAAACTTCTCACCAGAAACTGATGTCATTGAAACCCCTGACCTGAAACAACAGCCCTGAATCTCGTACCCTTAAACTCCTGCCCTGAAATTTCTGACCTGAAACCCATGCACTGAAACTCCTGACATGAAACTCCTGCCGTGAGTCACCTTCCCTGAAACAAATGCCCTGGAACTACTGACCTGAAACTCCTGTCCAGAAACTGATGACATTGAAACCCCTGCCCTGAAGCTGCAGCCCTGAAGCTTCTGCCCTGAATCTCCTACCCTTAAACTCCTGCCCCGAAATTTCTGATGTGAAACCCATGCCCTGAAACTCCTGACATGAAACTCCTGCCATGAGTCACCTTCCCTGAAACTCCTGCCCTGAATCTCCTGCCTTGAAACTGCTGCCCTGAATCTCCTACCCTGAAACTCATGCACCGAAACAACTGACTTGAATCTCCTGCCGTGAAACTCCTCCCCAGAAACTGATGACCTTGAAACACCTGCCCTGAATCTCCGGCCCTGAAACTACTGCCCTGTATCTCAAACACTGAATCTGCTGTCCTCAAATACTGCCGTAACAATCCTGCCTTGCAACTCCTGCCCTGAAACTATAGCCCTGAAATTCATGGCCTGAAAGTACTGAGCTAAAACTCCTGCCAAGAACCTGATGATCTTGAACACCCTGCCCTGAAACTCCAGCCCTGAATCTCCTACCCTGAAACTCATGCACCGAAACAACTGACCTGAAACTCCTCCACAGAAACTGATGAACTTGAAACTCCTGCCGTGAATCTGCTGCCCTGCAACTCCTGCCCTGAAACTGTAGCCCTGAAATTTCTGACCTGAAACCCATGCCCTGAAACTGACATGAAACTCCTGCAGTGAGTCACCTTCCCTGAAACTCCTGCCCTGAGTCTCCTGCCTTGAAACTGCTGCCCTGAATCTCCCGCCTTGAATCTCCCGCCCAGAAACTACTGCCCTGAATCACCTGGCCTGAAACTCCTGTCCGGTATCTCCTGCCCTGAATCCACTGTATTGAAACTGATATCCTCAAACTCCTATCCTGAAACTCTTGCACTTAATCTCCTCCCCTGAAGTTCCTGCCCTAACACTCCAGCCCTGAATCTCCTGCACTGAGACTCCTGATATGAAACTGCTGTCGTGAGTCTCCTTCCCTGCAGCTCCTGCCCTGATTCTCCTGCCCTAATTCTCCTGCCCTGAACCTCATGACCTGAAAATACAGAACTTAAATTCCTGCCCAGAACCTGATGACCGTGAAATCCCAGCTCTGATACTCCTGCCCTGAATCACCTGCCTGAATTTCCTGCCCTGAAACTACTGGCCTGAATCACCTGCCCTGAAGCTACAGCCCTGAAAATCCTTCCCTGAAACAAAGGCCCTGAAACTACTGACGTGAAACTCCTGCCCAGAAGATGATGACCTTGACACCCCTGCTCTGAATCTCTTGCCCTGAAAGAGCTGCCCTGAATCACCTGCCCTGACACTCCTCCTCTGAATCTCCTGCCCTGATACTACTGCCCTGTATCTCAAGCACTGAATCTGCTGTCCTCAAACCCCTCCCCTGAAACTCTTGCACTGAATCTCCAGCCCTGAAACACCTGCTGTAACACGCCCGCACTGAATCTCCTGTTCTGAAACTCTTCCCTGAGACTCCTGCCGTGAATATCTTGCCCTGCAACTCCTGCCCTGAAAATATAGCCCTAAAATTCATGCCCTGAAACTACTGAGCTAAAATTCCTGCCAAGAACCTGATGACTTTGAAAACCCTGCCCTGAAACTCCAGCCCTGAATCTCCTGCCCTGAATCTCCTACCCTGAAACTCATGCCCTGAAACTACAGACCTGCATCTCCTGCACCGAAACCGATGACCTTGAAACCCCTGCCCTGAAACTCCAACCCTGAATCTCCAGCTCTGAATATCATACCCTGAATCTCCTTCCCTGAAACTCATGCCCAAAAACAACTGAACTGAATCTCCCGCCCTGAAATTCCTTCCCAGAAACTGATGACCTTGAAACACCTGCCCTGAATCTCCTGCCCTGATTCTCCCGCCCTGAAACTACTGCCCTGAATCACCTGGCCTGAAAGTCCTATCCTGTATCTCCTGCCCTGAAACTACTGCCCTGAATCCACTGTACTGAAACTGATACCCTCAAACTCCTACCCTGAAACTCTTCCACTGAATCTCCTCCCCTGAAATTCCTGCCCTAACACTCCAGCCCTGAATCTCCTGCACTGAAACTAAAGCCCTGAGACTCCTGATACGAAACTGCTATCGTGAGTCTCCTTTACTGCAACTCCTGCCCTGAATCTACAGCCCTGAAACTCATGCCGCGAAACAATTGACCAAAATCTCCCGCCCTGACATACCTTCCCTGAAACACATACCCAGAAACTACTGCCCTGAAACTACTGCCCTAAAACTGAAGCCCTGAAAATCCTTCCCTGAAACAAATGCCCTGAAACTACTGAGCTGAAACTCCTGCCCAGAAACTGATGACCTTGAAACCCCTACCCTGAAACTGCAGCCCTGAATCTTCTGCCCTGAATCTCCTAAACTGAAACTCATGCCCCAAAACTACTTACCTGAAACTCCTGCCCTGAGACTGATGACCTTGAAACTCCAACTCTGAACCTCCTGCCCTGATACCACTGCCCTGTATCTCAATTACTGAATCTGCTGTCCTCAAACTCCTGCCGTAACACTCCTGCCCTGAAAATATAGCCCTGAAAGTAGTGAGCTAAAGTTCCTGCCAAGAACCTGATGACCTTGAAAACCCTGCCCTGAAATTCCAGTCCTGAATCTTCTACCCTGAAACTCATGCCCCGAAACAATTGACCTGAATCTCCCGCACTGAATCTCATGCCCTGAAACTACTGAACTGAAACTCCTACCCTGAAACTGATGACCTAGAAACCCCTGACCGGAAACTCCAGCCCTGGATTTCCTACCCTTAAACTCATGCACCGAAACTACTGACCTGAAACAACTGCCCAGAAACTGATGATCTTGAAACTCCGGCCCTGAATTTCCTGCCCTGAAGCAACTGCCCAGAATCATCTGCCAAGAAGCTCCTGCCCTGAATCCCCTGCCATGAAACTCCAGCTCTGAATGTCTTGCCCTGAAACTCCTGCCCTGAAATTTTTGACCTGAAAACCATGCTCTGAAACTCCTGACATGAAACTGCTGCCCTGAATCTACAACCCTGAAAGTCATGCCCCGAATCTCCTGCCTTGAAACTGCTGCCCTGAATCTCCAACCCTGAAAGTCATGCCGCAAAACAATTGACCTGAAACTCCTGCCCAGAAACTGATGACATTGAAACACCTGCCCTGAATCTCCTGCCCTGAAGCTCCCGCCCTGAAACTACTGCCCTGAATCACCTGCCCTGAAACTCCTGCCCTGTATCTTCTGCCCTGAAACTGATGCCCCGAAGCAGTTGACCTAAATCTCCCGCCCTGACGCGCCTTCCCTGAAACGCACACCCAGAAACTACTGACCTGAAACTCCTGCCCAGAAACTGATGACCTTGAAACCCCTGCCCTGAAACTCCAGCTCTGAATCTCCGATAATGAATCCCCTACCCTGAATCTCCTCCCCTGAGACTCATGCCCCGAAACTACTGACCTGAAATTCGTGCCCAGAAACTGACGACCTTCAAACTCTTGCACTGAATCTCTTGCCCTGAAACTACAGCCCTGAAACTCTTTCCCTGAAACTCATGCCCTGAAGCTACGTACCTGAAATTCCTTCTCTGAAACTACTGACATGAAACTCCTGCCCAGAAGCTGATCACCTTGGAACCCCTGCCCTGAAACTCCAGCCCTGAATCTACTGCCCTGAATCTCCCACCCTAAAACTCATTTCCCGAAAATACTGATCTGAAACTCCTGCCCAGAAAGTGATGACCTGATACTCCTGCATGAATCACCTGCCTGAATTTCCTGCCCTGAAACTACTGGCGTGAATCACCTTCCCTTAAACTCCTGCCCTGAAGCTACAGCCCTGAAAATCCTTCCCTGAAACAAATGCCCTGAAACTACTGACCTGAAACTCCTGCCCAGAAACTCATGCCCTGAAATTACTGACCTAAAATTCCTGCCCAGAATCTGATGACCTTGAAACCCCTGCCCTGAACCTCCGGCCCTGAATCTCCGGCTCTGAATATCATACCCTGAATCTCCTTCCCTGAAACTCCTTCCATGAAACTTGGAACTGCTGCCGTGAATCTTCTGCCCTGCAACTCCTGCCCTGAAACTATAGCCCTGAAATTCATGCCCTGACACGACTGAGCTAAAATTCCTGCCAAGAACCAGATGACCATGAAAACCCTGCCCTGAAACCCCAGCCCTGAATCTCCTACCCTGAAACTCATTCACCAAAACTACAGACCTGAAACTCCTACCCAGAAACTGATGACCTTGAAACCTCTGCCCTGAAACTCTAGCCCTGAATCTCCGGCCCTGAAATTCCTACCCTGAAACTCATGCCCCGAAACTGCTGTCCCGAAACTCCTGCGCAGAAACTGATGACATTGAAACTCTTGCCCTGAATCTCCTACCTGAAACAGGTCCCTGAATCACCTGCCCTGAAAGTCCTAAAATGAATCTCCTGCCATGAAACTACAGACCTGAAACTACATCCCTCAAACACATGTGCTGAAACTACCGATCTGAAACTCCTGCCCAGAAACAGACGACGTTAATACTCCTGCCCTGAAACTACTGCCCTGAATAACCTGCCATGAAACTCCTGCCCTGAGACTACGGCCCTGAATACTTAGCTTCCCCTACTTCGCTGTGTTTTCTCGCACCTCTCATACCTTCCCCTATATCCCTGTGCTGTCGTGCACCTCCCGTAGCTTCCCATATATCGCTGCGTTTTCGCGCACCTCTCATAGATTTCCCTATATCGCTGTGTTTTTGTGCAGCTCTCATATCATCGCACATATCGCTGAGTTAACGGTCTACTCTCATACCTTCTCTATATCGCTGTGTTTTCGCGCACCTCTCATACCTTCCCCTATATCGCCGTGCTGTCGAACACGTCCCATAGCTTCCGTTCTATCGCTGTGTTTTCGCGCACTTCACATACCTTCCACAATATGGCTGTGGTTTTGCTCACCTCTAATACCTTCCCCTGTATCGCTGTATTTTCACACACCTCCCATAGCTTCCCCTATATCGCTGTGTTTTCGCGCACCTCTCATAGCTTCCCCTATATCACTGTTTTGTTGCACCTATTATACATTCCCCATATCGCAGTGTTTTTGCTGACCTCTTATATCTTTGCCTATATCGCCCTGTTCTCGCGCACTTCTCATACCTTCCACTTTTTAGCTGTGTTTTCGCTCATCTCTCATACATTCCCCATATCGCCGTGTTCTCCCACTCCTCGCATATCTTCCTGTATATCACCATGCTTTCGCACACCTCTCATAGCTTCCCCATGTCACTGTGTTTTCGCGCAGCTCTCATATCTTCCCCTATATCGACATGAATTCGAGCACCTCCCATTCCTTCCTCGATATCGCTATGTTTTCAGGCACCTCCAATATATTCTCCAATATTGCTGTGTTTTCGCGCACCTCCCATACGTTGCCCTTTATCGCCGTGTTTTCGCACACCTCCCATAGCTTCCCCTATATCATTGTGATTTTGCGCACCTCTCATACCTTCCCTATATCGCAGTGATTTCGTGCACCTCCCATACCTTCTTGTATATCACTGTGTTTTCTTGCACCTCCCATAGCTTCCCCTATGCCGCTGTGTTTTCGCACATCTCTCATAGTTTCCCCTACATGGATGTGTTTTCGCGCACCTCCCATACGTTGCCCTTTATCGCCGTGTTTTCGCACACCTCCCATAGCTTCCCCTATATCATTGTGATTTTGCGCACCTCTCATACCTTCCCTATATCGCAGTGATTTCGTGCACCTCCCATACCTTCTTGTATATCACTGTGTTTTCTTGCACCTCCCATAGCTTCCCCTATACCGCTGTGTTTTCGCACATCTCTCATAGTTTCCCCTACATTGATGTGTTTTCGCGTACCTCTCATACCTTGCACTATATTGCCGTGTTTTCACGCACCTCCCAAAGCTTCCCCTTTTTCTCCGTCTTTTCGCACATCTCCCATAACTTCCCCTACATCGCTGTGTTTTCGCACACCTCTCATATCTTCTCCTATATCGCCGTCTTTTCATGCACCTATTGTAGCTTCCCCTATATTGCTGTTTTCTTGCACCTGTCATACCTGCCCCTATATCGCCATATTTTTGCGCACCTCTCATACCTTCCACTATATCAATGTGTTTTCGAGCACCTCTCATAGCTTCCCCTGTATTGATGTGTTTTCGCACACCTCTCATACCTGCCCCTCTAACGCGTGTTTTCACAGACCTCTCATAGCTTCCCATATATTGCTGTAATTTTGCACACCTCGCATACCTTCCACTATACCGATATGTTTTCATGCACCTCTCATACCTTCCCCTATATCGCTGTGTTTTCACGCACCTGCCATAGCTCCCCTTTTTCGCCGTGTTTTCGTGCACCTCTCCTAGATTCCCATATATTGCGATGTATTCGCGCACCTCTCATCGCTTTCCCCAAATCGCTGTGTTTCTGCGCACCTCTCACATCTTCCCCCATATGGCCGTGTTCTGGCGCACCTCGCATAGCTTCCCCTACATCGCTATGTTTTTGTGCACCTCTCATGCCTTCTACATTATCGCCGTCTTTTCACACACCTCCCGTAGCTTCCCCTATATTGCTGTGTTTTCGCGCACTTCTCTTACCTTCCCCTGTATTGCTGTTTTCGCACACCTCCCATAGCTTCCCTTATATTGCTGTGTTTTCCCGCACCTCCCATAGCTTCCCCAATATCATTGTGTTTTCACACATCTCTGATACCTTCCCCTATATAGCTGTTTTCGCTCAGCTCTTATAGCTTCGCCTATATCGCCATCTTTTCGCGCACCTCTCACATCTTCCCCTATATCGCTGTGTGATCAAGCAGCCTTCATAGCTTCCCCTATATTGCTGTGTTTTCACATACCTCCCATAGCTTACTCTATATCGCTGTTTTCGCACACCTCTCATAGCTTCCCCTGGATCGCTCTGCTTTCACGCACCTCACATAGCTTCCCATATATTGCGATGTTTTTGCACACCTCTCATAGCTTCCCCTATATCGCTGTGTTTTCGCCTACCTCGCATACCTTCTGCTATTTCATTTTGTTTTTGCGCAGATCTCATACCTTCCACTATATCGATGTGTTCGCGCACGTCTCGTATCTTCCCCTGTATTGATGTGTTTTCGCGCCTGTCATAGCTTCCCCTATATCGCCGTGTTTTCAAGCACCTCTGATAGCTTCCCCTATATCGCTGTGTTTTCGCGCACCTCGCATACCTTTCCCTATGTCGTTGTGTTTTCGCACACCTGTCATACCTTCCCCTATATCACTGTGTTTTCATGCACCTCCCAAAGCTTCCCCATTTTCGCCGTCTTTTCGCACATCTCCCATAACTTCCCTTACATCGCTGTGTTTTCGCACACCTCTCATATCTTCTCCTATATCGCTGTCTTTTCACGCACCTATCGTAGCTTCCCCTATATTGCTGTTTTCTTGCACCTGTCATACCTGCCCCTATATCACCGTATTTTTGCGCACCTCTCATACCTTCCACTATATCAATGTGTTTTCGCGCACCTCTTGTAGCTTCCCCTTTATTGATGTGTTTTCGCGCACCTCTCATACCTGCCCCTCTAACGAGTGTTTTCGCAGACCTCTCATAGCTTCCCATATATTGCTGTGTTTTTGCACACCTCGCATACCTTCCACTATACCGATATGTTTTCGTGCACCTCTCATACCTTCCCCTATATCACTGTGTTTTCATGCACCTGCCATAGCTCTCCTTTTTCGCCGTGTTTTCGTGCACCTCTCCTAGCTTCCCATATATTACGATGTATTCGCGCACCTCTCATCGCTTTCCCCAAATCGCTGTGTTTCTGCGCACCTCTCACATCCTCCCCCATATTTCTGTGTTCTGGCGCACCTTGCATAGCTTCCCCTACATCGCTATGTTTTTGTGCACCTCTCATGCCTTCTACGTTATCGCCGTCTTTTCACACACCTACCGTAGCTTTTCCTATATTGCTGTGCTTTCTTGCACCTCTCATAGCTTCCCTTATATTGCTGTGTTTTCCCGCACCTCCCATAGTTTCCCCAATATCATTGTGTTTTCACACATCTCTGATACCTTCCCCTATATAGCTGTTTTCGCTCAGCTCTTATAGCTTTGCCTATATTGCCATCTTTTCGCACACCTCTCACATCTTCCCCTATATTGCTGTGTGATCAAGCAGCTTTCATAGGTTCCCCTATATTCCTGTGTTTTCACATACCTCCCATAGCTTCCGCTGCATCGCTGTTTTCGCACACCTCTCATAGCTTCCCCTGGATCGCTCTGCTTTCACGCACCTCACATAGCTTCCCCTATATCGCTGTGTTTTCGCCCACCTCGCATACCTTCCGCTATTTCATTTTGTTTTTGCGCAGATCTCATACCTTCTACAATATCGATGTGTTTGCGCACGTCTCGTACCTTCCGCTGTATCGATGTGTTTTCGCGCACCTCACATACCTTTCACTATATCGATGTGTTTTTGCGTACCTCTCATACCTTCCCCATATCGCTGTGTTTTCACGCACATCCCATAGATTCCTCTTTTTCGCCGTGTTTTCACGCACCTCTCCTAGTTTCCCATAAATTGCACTATTTTCTCGCACTTCTCCTCGCTTTCCCAAAATCGCTGTGTTTTTGCGCACCTCTCACATCTTCCCCCATATTGCTGTGTTCTGGCACACCTCGCATAGCTTCCCCTACATCGCTATGTTTTTGTGCACCTCTCATGCCTTCTACGTTATCGCCGTCTTTTCACACACCTCCCATAGCTTCCCCTATATTGCTGTGTTTTCTTGCACCTCTCATAGCTTCCCGCATATCGCTGTGTTTTCGCGCACTTCCCTTACCTTCCCCTGTATCGCTGTGTTTATGCACACCTCCCATAGCTTCCCTTATATCGCTGTGTTGACGCGCACCTATCGTAGCTTCCCCAATATGGCCGTGTCTTCGCGCACCTCTCATACCTTCCCCTGTATTGCTGTGTTTTCGCACACCTCCTATAGCTTCCCTTATATCGCTGTGTTTTCCCGCACCTCCCATAGCTTCCCCAATATCATTGTGTTTTCACACATCTCTGATACCTTCCCCTATATCGCTGTGTTTTTCTGACCTCTCATAGCTTTGCCTGTATCACCGTGTTCTCGCGCACCTCTCAGACCTTCCCCTTTTTAGCTGAGTTTCGCTGATCTCTCATACCTCCCCCTATATCGACGTGTTTATATACACCTTTCATACCTTCACGTATATCGCCGTGTTTTCGTTCACTTCTCATAGCTTCCCCTATATTGCTGTGTTTTCGCGCACCTCGCATACTTCTCCCTATATTGTGTTTTCGCGCACCTCTCATACCTTCCACTATATTGATGTGTTTTCGCGCACCTCTCATACTTTCCCATATATAGCTGAATTAATGCTCCCCTCTCATAGCTTTCCCTATATCACCATGTTTTCGCGCACCTCTCATAGCTTCCCATATATCGCTGTGTTTTCATGCACCTCACATACCTTCCCCTATATCATTGTGTTTTCGCGCACCTCTCATACCTACCACTGTATCGATGTGTTTTCGCGCATCTCTCATACCTTCCCCTATATCGCTGTGTTATCAAGCAGCTTTCATAGCTTCCCCTATATTGCTGTGTTTTCGCATACCTCCCATAGCTTCCGCTATATCGCTGTTTTTGCACACCTCTCATAGCTTGCCATATATGGCGATGTTTTCACACCCTCTCATGGCTTCAACTAGATCACTGTGTTTTCACGCACCTCACACAGCGTCCTCTATATCGCCATGATTTTGCACACCTCCCATAGCTTCCCTTCTATTGCTGTGTTTTCTCGCACCTCTGATACCTTCCCCTATATCGCTCTGTTGTCGTGCACCTCCCATTACTTCCCATATATCACTGTGTTATCGCGCTCCATTCATACCTTTCCCTGCGTCGCTGTATTTTTGCGCACCTCTCATACCTGCCCCTATATCGCCGTGTTTTCGCAGACCTCTCATAGCTTCCTCTATGTCACTGTGTTTTCGCTTACCTCGCGTACCTTCCCCTATATCATTGTGTTTTCAAGCACTTCTGATACCTACCACTGTATCAATGTGTTTTCGCTCACCTCTGAAACCTTCCCATATATCGCTGTGTTTTCACGCACCTCTCATACGTTCCCCTATTTCACCATGTTTTCACGCACCTCTCATAGCTTCCTAAATATCGCTGTGTTTTCGCATGCCTATCATACCTTCCCCTATATGGCTGTGTTTTCTTGCACGTCCCATAGCTTCCTCTATATTGTTGTGTTTTCGAACAACTAGCATACCTTCCCCTATATCGTTGTGTTTTTGCGCACCTCTATTGGCTTCCCCTATACCGCTGTGTTTTCTCGCACCTCTCAAACCTTCCCCAAAATTGCTCTGTTTTAGCGCACCTGCCATAGCTCCCCATATATCACTGTGTTGTCATGCTCCTCGCATACCGACCCCTATGTCACTGTGTTTTCATGCACGTCCCATACATTCCTATATATTGCTGAGTTTTCTTGCACCTCCCACAGCTTCCTCTGTATTGCTGTGGTTTCGCACACCTCCCATAGCTTCCCCTATATCGCTGTGTTTTCAGGCACGTCTCAGAGCTTCCCCTATATTGCCATGTTTTTGCGCACCTCCCACACCTTCCCATTATCGCTGTGTTTTCGCGCACATCCCATAGCTTCCCCAATATGGCTGTGTTTTCACACACCTCCCATGGCTTCCCCTATATCGCTGTGTTTTCATGCTCCTTGCATACCTACCCCTATATCACTGTGTTTTCATGGACATCCCATACCTTCCCATATATTGTTGAGTTTTCTTCCACCTTACACAGCTTCCCCTGTATTGACATGTTTTCGCGCACCTCCCATACCTTCCCATTATCGCTGTGTTTTCGCGCACTTCCCTATAGCTTCCCCAATATGGCTGCGTTTTCGCACACCTCTTATACCTTCCCCTTTATCGCTGTGTTTTCCCGCACCTCCCATAGCTTCCCAGTTTTCGCCATGTTATCGCGCACTTCTCATAGCTTCCCATATATTGCGATGTTTTCACGCACTTCTCATAACTTCCCCCAAATCGCTATGTTTTCGTGCACCTCTCATGCCTTCCCCTATATCACTGTGTTTACACGCACCTCGCATACCTACCCGTATATCACTGTGTTTTCACGCACGTCCCATACCTTCCTATATATTGCTGTTTTCTTGCACCTCCCACAGCTTCCCCTGTATTGCTGTGTTTTCGCGCACCTCTCATACCTTCCCCTATATCACTGTTTTACACACACCTAGCATACCTACCCCTATATCACTGTGTTTTCACGCATCTCTCATAGCGTCCCCTATATCACTGCATTTTCGCACACGTCTCATCACTTCACCTATATCGACGTGTTTTCAAGCACCTCTCATACCTTCACGTATATCGCCTTGTGTTCGCGCACCTCCCATTGCTTCCCCTATATCGCTGTGTTTTCGCACCCCTCACATACCTTCCCCTATATCATTGTGTTTTCGCGCACCTCTCATACCTACTACTGTATCGATGTGTTTTCGCGCACCCTCATGCCTTCCCCTATATCGCTGTGTTATCAAGCAGCTTTCATAGGTTCCCCTATATTGCTGTGTTTTTGCATACCTCTCATAGCTTGCCATATATCGCGATGTTTTTGCGCGCGTCCCATAACTTCCTGTATATTGCTGTGTTTCTGCGCACCTCCCATTGGTTCCCCTATAACGCCATGTTTTTGCGTACCTCTCATACCTTCCCCTATATCGCTAAGTTTTCGCGCACTTCTGTTAGCTTCCCCATATCGCTGTGTTTTCGCACACCTCCCATAGCTTCCCCTATATCGCTGTGTTTTCCCGCACCTCCCATTGCTTTCCAATATCATTGTGTTTTCGCACTTCTAATACCTTCCCCAATATCGCTGTGTTTTCGCTTACCTCTTATAGCTTCCCCTATATCGCGATGTTTTCGTGCACCACTCATATCTGCCACAATATCGCTGTGTTTTTGCGCGCCTCCCATAACTTCCTGTATATTGCTGTGTTTCTGCGCACCTCCCATATGTTCCCCTATATCACCATATTTTCGCGCACCTCTCATACATTCCCCTATAGCGCTGCTTTCGCGCACCTCTCATAGCTTTCCCAAAATCTCTGTGTTTTCGCGCACCTCTCATACTTTCCCCTATATTGCTTTGTTAACACGCACTTCTCATAGATTCCCCTCTACCGCTGTGTTTTCCTGCACCTCTCATAGCTTCTCATATATTGCGACGTGTTCGTGCACCTCTCATAGCTTGCCCCAAATCGCTGTTTTCGCGCACCTCTCTTAGCTTCCCCTATAACGCTGAGTTTTCGCGCACCTCGCATTGCTTCCCTACATTTGTGTTTTCGCGCACCTATCTTATCTTCTCCTATATCGCCGTGTTCTCACCCACCTCTCATACCTTCCTCTTATTAGCTGAGTTTTCGCTCATCTGTCATACCTTCTCCTATATCGCCGTGTTTTTGTGCACCTCCTATAAATTCCTCAATATCGCTGTGTTTTCATGCACCTCTCATACCTTCCCCGATATCACTGTGTTTTCTCGCAACTCCCATTGCTTTCCAATATCACTGTGTTTTCGCACACCTCTGATACCTTCCCCAATATCGTTGTGTTTTCGCTTACCTCTTATAGATTCCCCTATATTGCGATGTTTTCGCACACCACTCATATCTTCCACTATATCACTATGTTTTTGCGCGCGTCCCATAACTTCCTGTATATTGCTGTGTTTCTGCGCACCTCCCATAGATTCCCCTATATCGCCATGTTTTTGCGCACCCTTCATACCTTCCCCTATATCGCTATGTTTTCGCGCACTTCTCTTAGCTTCCCCATATCGCTGTGTTTTCGCACACCTCCCATAACTTCCCCTATATCGCTGTGTTTTCCCGCACCTTCCATTGCTTTCCAATATCATTGTGTTTTCGTGCACTTCTGATACCTTCTCCAATACCGCTGTGTTTTCGCTTACCTCTTATAGCTTCCCCTATATCGCGATGTTTTCGTGCACCACTCATATCTTCCACAATATCGCTGTGTTTTTGCGCGCCTCCCATAACTTCCTGTATATTGCTGTGTTTCGGCGCACCTCCCATAGGTTCCCCTATATCACCATATTTTCGCGCACCTCTCATACATTCCCCAAGAGCGCTGTTTTCGCGCACCTCTCATAGCTTTCCCAAAATCTCTGTGTTTTCGCGCACCTCTCATACCTTACCCTATTTCACTGTGTTTTCACGCACCTCACATTGCTTCCCTACATCGCCGTCTTTCTGCGCACCTCTCATATCTTCGCCTACATCACGGTGTTATCGCACACCTCTCATAGCTTCCCCTATATCGCTCCATTTTCGCGCACTTCTCATACCTTCCCCTATGTCGCTGTGTTTTTCCTCACCTCTCATAGCTGCCACTATATTGCCATATTTTCGTGCAGCTCACATACCTTCCCTATAGAGCTGAGTTCTGTCTCACGTCTCATACCTTCCGCTAATTCACCATTTTTACGCGTACCTCTCAGACATTCCCCTACATCGCTGTGTTTTCGCGCACCTCTCATACCTTCCCCTATATCGCCGTGTTTTTGCAGACCTCTCATGTCTTCCCCATATTGCTGTGCTTCAGCGCACCTCTGATACCTTCCCTTATATCGCTGTTTTTTCACGCACCTCTCATACCTTCCCCAATATCACTGTGTTTTCGCGCACATGTCATATCTTCTCCTATATCGTTGTGTCATCAAGCAGCCCTCATAACTTCCCCTATATTGCTTAGTTTTCACACATCTCCCATAGCTTCCCCTATGTTGCAGTGCTTTTGTGCACCTCTCATCACTTCCTCTATATCGCTCTGTTTTCACGCACCTCTCATAGCTTCCCCTACATCGCTGTGCTTTTACCCATCTCTCATGCCTTCCCCTATATTGCCCTGCTTTCATGCACCTCCCATAGCTTCCCATATATCGGCGTGTTTTTACGCACCTCTCATACCTTCCCCTATGTCACTGTGTTATCGTGCACCTCTCATAGCTAACCCTCTACCGCTGTGTTCTCGTGCACCTCTCATAGTTTCCCATATATTGGGATGTTTTCGCGCACCTCCCATAGATTCCCCTATATCGCTATGTTTTCTCGCACCTCTCATACCTTCCCCTATATCGCTAGGTTTTCGCACAACTCCCATATCTTCCCATATATTACTGTGTTTTTACACACCTCTGATACCTTCCCCAATATTGCTGTATTTTCGCTTACCTCTTATAGCTTCCCCTATATCGCGATGTTTTCGCGCACCACTCATATCTTCCACTGCTGTGTTTTTGCGTGCGTCCCATAACCTCCCGTATATTGCTGTTTCCGCGCACCTCCCATAGGTTCCCCTATCTCACCATGTTTTCGCGCACCTCTCATATATTCCCCTATAGCACTGTGTTTTTGTGCACCTCTCATAGCTTTCCCAAAATCCCTGTGTTTTCGCGCACCTCTCATATCTTCTCCTATATCGCCGTGTTTTCACTCACCTCACATAGGTTCCCCAATATCGCTTTATTTTCTCGCACCTCTCATGCCTTCCCCTATATCGCTCTGTTTTCCTGCACCTCCCATAGACTCTCATATATCGCTGTGTTTTCTCACACCTCTCATACCTTCCCCTATATAGCTACGTTTTCGCGCAACTCCCATATCTTCCCATATATCGCTGTGTTTTTGCACAACTCTGATACATTCCCCAATATCGCTGTGTTTTCGCTTACCTCTTATAGCTTCCCCTATATCGCGATGTTTTCGCACACCACTCATACCTTTCACTATATCGCTGTGTTTTTGCGCACTTCTCATACCTTCCCCTATATCGCTGTGTTTTTGCTCACCTCTCATAGCTGCCACTATATAGCCGAGTTTTCGCACCGCTCTCATACCTTCCCCTATATCGCTGTGTTTCCGCACACCTCCCATAGCTTCCCCTATATCGCTGTGTTTTCCCGCACCTCCCATGGCTTCCCAATATCATTGTGTTTTCGTGCACTTCTGATACCTTCCCCAATATCGCTGTGATTTCACTCACCTCTTATACCTTCCTCTATATTGCCGTGTTTTCGCGCACCTCTCATATCTTCCACTATATCGCTGTGTTTTCGCGCACGTCCCATAACTTCCTGTATATTGCTGTGTTTCCGTGCACCTCCCATAGTTTTGCATATATCGCCGTGGTTTCGCGCACCTCTCATACATTCCCCTACAACGCTGTGTTTTTGCGCACCCCTCATACCTTCCCCTATATCGCTTTGTTATCACACACTTCTCATAGCTTCCCCTCTGCCGCTGTGTTCTCGTGCACCTCTCATAGCTTCCCATATATTGCGACGTGTTCATGCAGCTCTCATAGCTTCCCCCAAATCACTGTGTTTTCGCGCACCTCTCATAGCTTCCCCTATAATGCTGTGTTTTCGCCCACCTCCCATAGCTTCCCCTACATCGCTGTGCTTTTGCACACCTCTCATGTCTTCCCCATATCGCCGTGTATTCATGCACCTCCCATAGCTTCCCCTATATTGCTGTGTTTTTTCTCATCTCTCATAGCTATGCCTATATCGCCGTGTTCTCACGCACCTCTCATACCTTCCCCTTTTTAGCTGAGTTTTCGCTCATCTGTCATACCTACTCCTATATCGCCGTGTTTTTGTGCACCTCCTATAGCTTCCTCTATATCGCTGTTTTCGTGCACCTATCATACCTTCCGCTATATCACTGTGTTTTCCCGCACCTCCTGTTGCTTTCCAATATCATTGTGTTTTCGCGCACCTCTGATACCTTCTCCAATATCGCTGTGTTTTTGCTTACCTCTTATAGCTTCCCCTATATCGCGATTTCGTGCACCACTCATATCTTCCACTATATCGTTGTGTTTTCGCGTGCGTCCCATAACTTCCCATATATTGCTGTGTTTCCACGCACCTCCCATTGGTTCCCCTATCTTGCCATGTTTTCGCACACCTCTCATACATTCCCATACAGCGCTGTGTTTTTGCGCACCTCTCATAGCTTTCCCAAAATCTCTGTGTTTTCGCGCACCTCTCATATCTTCTCCTGTATCGCCGTGTTTTCACACACCTCCCATAGGTTCCCAAATATTGCTGTATTTTCTTGCACTTCTCATGCCTTCTCTTATATCGCTCTGTTTTCCTGCACCTCCCATAGACTCCCATATATTGCTGTGTTTCCGCGCACTTCTCATACCTTCCCCTATATCGCTGTGTTTCCGCACACCTCCCATAGCTTCCCCTATATCGCTGTGTTTTCCGGCACCTCCCTTGGCTTCCCAATATCATTGTGTTATCGTGCACTTCTGATACCTTCCCGAATATCGCTGTGATTTTGCTCACCTCTTATAGCTTCCTCTATATCGCCGTCTTTTCGGGCACGTCCCATAACTTCCCGTATAGTGTTGTGTTTCCGTGCACCTCCCATAGCTTCGCATATATCGCCGTGGTTTCGCGCACTTCTCCTACATTCCCCTACATCGCCGTGTTTTTGCACACCTCTCATAACTTCCCCTATATCGCTTTGTTATCACGAACTTCTCATAGCTTCCCCTCTACCGCTGTGTTCTCGTGCACCTCTCATAGCTTCCCATATATTGCAACGTGTTCGTGCACCTCTCATATCTTCTCCTATATTGCCGAGTTTTCACGCACCTCTCATAGCTTCCCAGTCATCGCTATGTTTTTGCGCACCTCGCATCGCTTCCCCTACATCTCTGTGTTTTCGCGCACCTCTCATATCGTCTCCTATATCGCCGTGTTTTCACGCACCTCCCATAGCTTCCCCTGTATCGCTGTGTTTTTGCTCACCTCTCATAGCTTTGCCTATATCGCCGTGTTCTCAAGCACCTCTCATACCTTCCCCTTTTTAGCTGAGTTTTCGCTCATCTGTCATACCTACTCCTATATCACCGCGTTTTTGTGCACCTCCTATAGCTTCCTCTATATCGCTGTTTTCGTGCACCTCTCATTCCTTCCCCTATATCACTGTGTTTTCACGCACCTCGCATACCGTCCCCTATATCGCTGCTTTTTCACGCACCTCTCATTGCTGCTGCTATATTGCTGTGTTTTCACGCACCTCTCATATATTCGCCAATAGCGCTGTGTTTACACGCACCTCTCGTAGCTTTCCCAATATCGATGTGTTTTCCCGCACCTCCCATGGCTTCCCAATATCATTGTGTTTTCGTGCACTTCTGATACCTTCTCCAATATCGCTGTGATTTCACTCACCTCTTATAGCTTCCTCTATATTGCCGTGTTTTCGCGCACCTCTCATATCTTCCACTATATCGCTGTGTTTTCGCGCACGTCCCATAACTTCCTGTATATTGCTGTGTTTCCGTGCACCTCCCATAGTTTTGCATATATCGCCGTGGTTTTGCGCACCTCTCATACATTCCCCTACAACGCTGTTTTTTTGCGCACCCCTCATACCTTCCCCTATATCGCTTTGTTATCACACACTTCTCATAGCTTCCCCTCTGCCGCTGTGTTCTCGTGCACCTCTCATAGCTTCCCCCAAATCACTGTGTTTTCGCGCACCTCTCATAGCTTCCCCTATAATGCTGTGTTTTCGCCCACCTCCCATAGCTTCCCCTACATCGCTGTGCTTTTGCACACCTCTCATGTCTTCCCCATATCGCCGTGTATTCATGCGCCCCCCATAGCTTCCCCTATATTGCTGTGTTTTTTCTCATCTCTCATAGCTATGCCTATATCGCCGTGTTCTCACGCACCTATCATACCTTCCCCTTTTTAGCTGAGTTTTCGCTCATCTATCATACCTACTCCTATATCGCCGTGTTTTTGTGCACCTCCTATAGCTTCCTCTATATCGCTGTTTTCGTGCACCTATCATACCTTCCCCTATATCACTGTGTTTTCCCGCACCTCCTGTTGCTTTCCAATATCATTGTGTTTTCGCGCACCTCTGACACCTTCTCCAATATCGCTGTGTTTTTGCTTACCTCTTATAGCTTCCCCTATATCGCGATTTCGTGCACCACTCATATCTTCCACTATATCGTTGTGTTTTCGCGTGCGTCCCATAACTTCCCATATATTGCTGTGTTTCCACGCACCTCCCATTGGTTCCCCTATCTTGCCATGTTTTCGCACACCTCTCATACATTCCCATACAGTGCTGTGTTTTTGCGCACCTCTCATAGCTTTCCCAAAATCTCTGTTTTCGCGCACCTCTCATATCTTCTCCTATATCGCCGTGTTTTCACACACCTCCCATATGTTCCCAAATATTGCTGTATTTTCTTGTACTTCTCATGCCTTCTCTTATATCGCTCTGTTTTCCTGCACCTCCCATAGACTCCCATATATTGCTGTGTTTTCGCGCACTTCTCATACCTTCCTCTATATTGCTGTGTTTCCGCACACCTCCCATAGCTTCCCCTATATCGCTGTGTTTTCCGGCACCTCCCTTGGCTTCCCAATATCATTGTGTTTTCGTGCACTTCTGATACCTTCCCGAATATCGCTGTGATTTTGCTCACCTCTTATAGCTTCCTCTATATCGCCGTCTTTTCGGGCACGTCCCATAACTTCCCGTATAGGGTTGTGTTTCCATGCACCTCCCATAGCTTCGCATATATCGCCGTGGTTTCGCGCACTTCTCCTACATTCCCCTACATCGCCGTGTTTTTGCGCACCTCTCATACCTTCCCCTATATCGCTTTGTTATCACGAACTTCTCATAGCTTCCCCTCTACCGCTGTGTTCTCGTGCACCTCTCATAGCTTCCCATATATTGCAACGTGTTCGTGCACCTCTCATATCTTCTCCTATATCGCCGAGTTTTCACGCACCTCCCATAGCTTCCCAGTTATCGCTGTGTTTTTGCGCACCTCTCATTCCTTCCCCTGTATCGCTGTGTTTTCGCACACCTCCCATAGCTTCACCTATATCACTGTGTTTTTGCTCACCTCTCATAGCTTTGCCTATATCGCCGTGTTCTCAAGCACCTCTCATACCTTCCCCTTTTTAGCTGAGTTTTCGCTCATCTGTCATACCTACTCCTATATCACCGCGTTTTTGTGCACCTCCTATAGCTTCCTCTATATCGCTGTTTTCGCGCACCTCTCATTCCTTCCCCTATATCACTGTGTTTTCACGCACCTCACATACCGTCCCCTATATCGCTGCTTTTTCACGCACCTCTCATTGCTTCCGCTATATTGCTGTGTTTTCACGCACCTCTCATATATTCGCCAATAGCGCTGTGTTTACACGCACCTCTCGTAGCTTTCCCAATATCGATGTGTTTTCGTGCACCTCTCATTGCTTCCCCCATATCACTGTCTTTTCGCAGACCTCTCATAACTGCTCTGTTTTAGTGCACCTCTCATACCCTCCCCTATGTCGCTGTGTTTTGACGCACCTCCCATAGCTTCCCATATATCACAGTGTTTTCACACACCTCCCATAGCTTCCGCTATATCGTTGTGTTTTCCCGCACCTCCCATTGCTTTCCAATATCACTGTGTTTTCGCGCACCTTTGATACCTTCCCCAATATCACTGGTTTTTGCTCACCTCCTATAGCTTCCCCTATATCGCCATGTTTTCGCGCACCACTCATATCTTCCATTATATTGCTGTGTTTTCGTGCGCGTCCCATAACTTCCCGTATATTGCTGTGTTTCCGCGCACCTCCCAGAGTTTCCCATATATCGCCGTGCTTTCGCGCACCTCTCATGCCTTCCCCTATATAGCTGTGTTATCAAGTAGCTTTCATAGCTTCCCCTATATTGCTGTGTTTTCGCATTCCTCCCATTGCTACCGCTATATCACTGTTTTCGCACACCTCTCATAGCTTGCCATATATGGCGATGTTTTCACACACCGCTCATGGCTTCCCCTCGATCGCTGTGTTTTCACGCACCTCACATAGCGTCCCCTATATCGCTCTGTTATCATGCACCTCTCATGGCTTCCCAGATATCGCTGTGTTTTTGCGCACCTCTCATACCTTCCCCTTCATCGCTGTGTTTTTGTGCACCTCTGATACGTTACCCTATATCGTTGTGTTTTCACGCACATCTCACACCTTCCCCAATATCGCTGTGTTTTCATAGCTTCCCCTATATCGCCATGTTTTCTCACACCTCTCATACCTTCCCATATATTGACGTGTTTATGTGCACCTCCCAAAGCTTTCCCTATATCATTGTGTTTTCACGCACCTCTCATACCTTCCCCTTCATCGCTGTGTTTTTATGCACCTCTGATACGTTACCCTATTCGTTGTGTTTTCACGCACATCTCACACCTTCCCCAATATCGCTGCGTTTTCATGCACCTCCCATAGCTTCCCCTATATCGCCATGTTTTCTCACACCTCTCATACCTTCCCATATATCGCCCTGTTTATGTGCACCTCCCAAAGCTTTCCCTATATCATTGTGTTTTCGCGCCCTCTCATACCTTCCCCTATATCACCGTGTTTTCGCAGACCTCTCATACCTTCCCCTATATTGCTGTGTTTTAGCGCCAATCTCGTACCTTCCCCGTATTGCTGTGTTTTCATGCATCTACCATAACTTATCGTATTTCGCTGTGCTCTCGTGAACCTCCAATCACTTTCCCTATATCGCTCTGCTTTCACACACCTCCCATAGCTTCCCCTACATCGCTGTGTTTTTGCGCACCTCTCATACCTTCCCCTATACCGCCCTGTTTTCACACATCTCCCATAGTTTCCCATATATCGCCGTGTTTTTTGCACACCTCTCATACCTTCCCCTATATCGCCGTGTTTTCATGCACCTCCCAAAGCTTTCCCTATATCACTGTGTTTTCGCGCATCTCTCATACCTTCCCCTATATCGCCGTGTTTTCGCAGACCTCTCATACCTTCCCCTATATTGCTGTGTTTCAGTGCCAATCTCGTACCTTCCCTGTATTGCTTTTTTTTCATGCATCTACCATAACTTCTCGTATGTCGCTGTGCTCTCGTGAGCGTCGTAGGGGAAGCTATGCGAGGTGCGCCAGAACGCGGCGATATAGGGGAAGCTAAGGGAGGTGCACAAAAACACAGCGATTTGGGGGAATCTATGAGAGGTGCGCGAAAACATCTCAATATATGGGAAGCTATGAGAGGTGCGCGAAAACATGGCGATAAATAGGAAGCTATTGGAGGTCTGTGAAAACAGAGCGATATAGGGGATGTGATGAGAGGTGCACGAGAGCACAGCAATGTAGGGGAAGATATGAGAGGTGCGTGAAAACACGGTGATATAGGGGAAGCTACGAGAGGTGAGCGAAAACACAGCGATATAGGGAAAGCCTTGGGAGTTGCGCGAAATCACAGTGACATCGGGGATGGGATGAGAGGTGCGTGAAAACACAGCGATATTGGGGAAGCAATGGGAGGTGCATGAAAACACAGCGATATAGGGGAATGTATGGGAGGTGCGTGAACACACTGCCATATATAGGGGAGGTTGTGAGAGGTGCGCAATAACACAGTGATATAGGGGGTGCTATGGGAGGTGCGCGAAAACAGGACGATATACGTGAAGCTATGAGAGGTGCGTGAAAACACATGGATATAGGGAAAGGTATGAGAGATGAGTGAAACTCAGCTAAAAAGTGGAATGTATGAGAGGTGCGCGAAAGCACGGAGTTATAGTCAAATCTATGAGAGGTGAGCAAAAACACAGCAATATAGGGGAATGTATGAGAGGAGAGCGAAAACACAGCGATATAGGGGAAGTTATGAGAGCTGTGCGAAAAGGCAGCGATATATGGGAAGCTATAGGAGGTGCACGAAAACACAGCGAGAAAGGGGAAGGTATGAGAGGTGTGATAAAACACAGCAATATAGGGGAAGCTATGGGAGGTGCGTGAAATCACGGCGATATAGAAGAAGGTATGAGAGGTGCGTGGAAAATAGTGATGTAGGGTAAGTTACGCGAGGTGCACCAGAACATGGCGATATAGGGGAAGCTATGAGAGGTGCGCTAAAACACAGCGATTTGGGGGAATCTATAAGCAGTGAATGCACGGCGAAAAATGGTAAGCTATGGGAGGTCCGTGAAAACTGGGCGATATAGAGGAAGTGATGAGAGGTGCACGAGAGCACAGCAACATAGGGGAAATTATGGGAGATGCGTGAAAACTGAACAATATACGGGACGTTATGAGAGCTGCTTGATGACACGGCGATATAGGAGAAGATATGAGATGTGCGTGAAAACATGGTGCTATAGGGGAAACTATGAGAGGTGAGTGAAAACACAGTGATATAGGGGAAGCCTTGGGAGGAGCGCGAAATCACAGTGATATCGGGGAAGGGATCAGAGGAGCGTGAAAACACAGCGATATAGGGGAAGCTATGGGAGTTGTGCGAAAACACAGCAATATGGGGAAGGTATGATAGATGCACAAAAACACAGTGATATAGGGGAAGCTATGGGAGGAGAGCGAACACACGGCAATATACGTGAAGGTATGAGTGGTGCTTGAAAGCACATCGATATAGGGGAAGTGATGAGAGGTGCACCAAAACACGGTGATATAGGGGAAGCTATGGGAGGTGCGCGAAAACAGGGCGATATACGTGAAGGTATGAGAGGTGCGTGAAAACACCGCGATTTGGGGGAAGCTATCAGAAGTGCACGAAACCATTGCAATATATGGCAAGCTATGAGAGGTGCGCGAAAACACTGCTATTTGGAGGAAGCTATGAGAGGTGCGCGAAAACATTGCAATATATGAAAAGCTATGAGAGGTGCACGAGAACACAGCGATATAGGGGAAGGTATGAGGGGTGTACGAAAACACAGTGATATAGGGGAAGCTATGGGAGGAGCATGAAAACACTGTTATTTGGGGGAAGCTATGAGAGGTGCGCAATAACACAGCAATATGGGGAAGGTATGAGGGGTGCATGAAAACACAGTGATATAGGGGAAGCTATGGGAGGAGAGCGAACACACGGCAATATACGTGAAGGTATGAGTGGTGCTTGAAAGCACATCGATATAGGGGAAGTGATGAGAGGTGCACGAAAACACGGTGATATAGGGGAAGCTATGGGAGGTGCGCGAAAACAGGGCGATATACGTGAAGGTATGAGAGGTGCTTGAAAACACCGCGATTTGGGGGAAGCTATCAGAAGTGCACAAAAACATTGCAATATATGGAAAGCTATGAGAGGCGCGCTAAAACACAGCGACAGAACGGAAGGTATGGGAGGTGCGTGAAAATACGGCGATATAAGGGAAGATATGCGAGGTGTGCGAAAACATGGCGTAATGGGGGAAGCTATGACAGGTGCGCGAAAACACTGCTATTTGGGGGAAGGTATGGGAGGTGCACGAAAACAGAGCAATAAAGGGGAAAGATTGAGAGGTGTGAGAAAACACAGCAATATAGGGGAAGCTATGGGAGGTGCATGAACACACCGCGATATAGGGGAAGGTATGAGAGGTGTGAGAAAACACAGCAATATAGGGGAAGCTATGGGAGGGGTGTGAAAGCACGGCGATATATGCAGAAGGTAGGAGAGGTGTGCAAAAACATAGTGGTGGAGGTGAATCTATGCGAGGTGCGTGAAAACACGGCGATATAGGGGAAGCTATGCGAGGTGCATGAAAACACGGCGATATAGGGGAAGCTATGAGAGGTGTGTGAAAACAGCGATTTGGGGGAAGCTATGAGAGGTGCGTGAAAAAATTGCAATATATGGCAAGCTATGAGAGGTGCACAAAAACACGGCAATAGAGGGGAAGGTATGAGAGGTGCGCGAGAACACAACGATATAGAGCAAGCTATGCGATGTGTGCGAGAACACGGCGATATAGGGGAAGCTATGAGAGGTGCGCAAAAACACTGCGATTTGGGGGAAGCTATGAGAGGTGAACGAAAACACAGCGATAGAACGGAAGATATGGGAGGTGCGTGAAAACACGGCGATATAGGGGAAGCTATGTGAGGTGTGCGAAAACACGGCGATATGGGGGAAGCTATGAGAGGTGCGCGAAAACACTGCCATTTGGGGGAAGCTATGACAGGTGCGCAAAAACATTGCAATATATGGAAAGCTATGAGAGATGCACGAGAACACAGCGATTAAGGGGAAGCTGTGAGAAGTGCGCAATAACACAGCGATATAGGGAAATGTATGAGGGGTGCACGAAAACACAGTGATATAGAGGAAGCTAGGGTTAAGCACGAACACACGGCGATATACGTGAAGGTATGAGAGGTGCGCGAAAACACAGAAACATAGAAAATAGATGCAGGAGTAGGCCATTCGGCTCTTCAAGCCTGCACCGCCATTTATTATGATCATGGCTGATCATCCAACTCAGAACTCTGCACCAGTCTTCCTTCCATACCCCCTGATCCCCGTAGCCACAAGGGCCATATCTAACTCCCTCTTAAATATAGCCAATGAACTGGTCTCAACTGTTTCCTGTGGCAGAGAATTCCACAGATTCACCACTCTCTGTGTGAAGAAGTTTTTCCTAATTTCAGTCCTAAAAGGCTTCCCCTTTATCCTCAAACTGTGACCCCTCGTTCTGGACTTCCCCAACATCAGGAACAATCTTCCTGCATCTAGCCCGTCCAATCCCTTTAGGATTTTATACGTTTCAATCAGATCTTCTAAATTCCAACGAGTACAAGCCCAGTTCATCCAGTCTTTCTTCATATGAAATTCCTGCCATCCCAGGAATCAATCTGGTGAACCTTCTTTGTACTCCCTCTATAGCAAGGATGTCTTTCCTTAGATTAGGGGACCAAAACTGCACACAATATTCCAGGTGTGGTCTCACCAAGGCCTTGTACAACTGCAGTAGTACCTCCCTGCTCCTGTACTCGAATCCTCTCGCTATAAATGCCAGCATACCATTCACCTTTTTCACCGCCTGCTGTACCTGCATGCCCACTTTCAATGACTGGTGTATAATGACACCCAGGTCTCGTTTCACCTCCCCTTTTCCTAATCGGCCACCATTCAGATAATAATCTGTTTTCCTATTTTTGCCACCAAAGTGGATAACTTCACATTTATCCACATTAAATTGCATCTGCCATGAATTTGCCCACTCACCCAACCTATCCAAGTCACCCTGCATCCTCTTAGCATCCTCCTCACAGCTAACACTGCCACCCAGCTTCGTGTCATCCGCAAACTTGGAGATGCTGCATTTATTTCCGTCATCCAAGTCATTAATATATATTGTAAACAACTAGGGTCCCAGCACTGAGCCTTGCGGTACCCCACTAGTCACCGCCTGCCATTCTGAAAAGGTCCCGTTTATTCCCACTCTTTGCTTCCTGTCTGCTAACCAATTCTGCATCCACATCAATACCTTACCCCCAATACCATGCGCTTTAAGTTTGCACACTAATCTCCTGTGTGGGACCTTGTCAAAAGCCCTTTGAAAATCCAAATATACCACATCCACTGGTTCTCCCCTATCCACTCTACTAGTTACATCCTCAAAAAATTCTATGAGATTCGTCAGATATGATTTTCCTTTCACAAATCCATGCTGACTTTATCCGATAATGTGCTGTTATCACGTCTTTGATAACTGACTCCAGCAGTTTCCCCACCACCGACGTTAGGCTAACCGGTCAATAATTCCCCGGTTTCTCTCTCCCTCCAGCACCCTGGCTAACCGGTCAATAATTCCCTGGTTTCTCTCTCTTTTTTAAAAAGTGGGGTTACATTAGCCACCCTCCAATCCTCAGGAACTAGTCTAGAATCTAACGAGTTTTGAAAAATTATCACTAATGCATCCATTATTTCTTGGGCTACTTCCTTAAGCACTCTGGGTTGCAGATCATCTGGCCCTGGGGATTTATCTGCCTTTGATCCCTTCAATTTACCCAACACCACTTCCCTACTAACATGTATTTTGCTCAGTTCCTCCATCTGACTGGACCCTCTGTCCCCTACTATTTCTGGAAGATTATTTATGTCCTTCTTAGTGAAGACAGAACCAAAGTAATTATTCATTTAGTCTGCCATGTCCTTGCTCCCCATAATCAATTCACCTGTTTCTGTGTGTAGGGGACCTACATTTGTCTTTACCAGTCTTTTCCTTTTTACATATCTAGCTCTCATAGCTCCTATATTGCTGTTTTCGCACACCTCGCATACCTTCCCCTATATCGTTGTGTTTTTGCGCACATCTCATAGCTTCCCCTCTATCGTGGGATTTTTGCGCACCTCTCATACCTTCCACTATATCGATGTGTTTTCGCGCACCTCTCGTAGCTTGCCCTGTATCGATGTGCTTTCGCGCACCTCTCATACCTGCCTCTATATCACCGTGTTTTCGCAGACCTTTCATAGCTTCCCCTATATCATTGTGTTTTCGCGCACCTCTCATACCTACCACTGTATCGATGTGTTTTCGCGCATCTCTCATACCTTCCCCTATATCGCAGTGTTATCAAGCAGCTTTATAGCTTCCCTTATATTGCTGTGTTTTCCCATACCTCCCATAGCTTCCGCTATATCGCTGTTTTTGCACACCTCTCATAAATTGCTAGATACGGCGATGTGTCACACACCTCTCATGGCTTCCACTAGATCGCTGTGTTTTCACACACGTCACATAGCGTCCCCTATATCGCCAAGATTTCACACACCTCCCACAGCTTCCCATATTTCGCTGTGTTTTCGCACACCTCTCATACCTTCCGCCTTATCGCTGTGTTTTCGCGCACCTCTCGTATTTTCCCCTGCACCGCTGCGTTTTTGCATGCCTCGCATACCTTCCCCTATGTTGTTGTGTTTTTGTGCACCTCTCGTAACTTCCACTGTATTGATGTGTTTTCGCACACCTCTACTACCTTCCCCTATATCGCTGTCTTTCCCACACTTCCCAGTTTTCGCCGTGTTATCGCGCACTTCTGATAGCTTCCCATATATTGCGATGCTCTCACGCACTTCTCATAACTTCCCCCAAATCGCTATGTTTTCGTGCACCTCTCATGCCTTCCCCTATATCACTGTGTTTACACGCACTTCGCATACCTACCCCTATATCACTGTGTTTTCACGCGCGTCCCATACCTTCTTATTATTTGCTGTTTTCTTTCACCTCTCACAGCTTCCCCTGTAGTGCAGTGTTTTCGCGCACCTCTCATACCTTCCCCTATATCACTGCTTTTACACGCACCTAGCATACCTAACCCTATATCACCATGTTTTCACACACCTCTCATAGCTTCCCCTATATCGATGTGGTTTTGCGCACCTCTCATACCTTCCCCTATATCACTGTGTTTTCGCAGACATCTCATACCTTCCCTATATTGCTGTGTTTTAGCGCACTTCTCATTCCTTCCTAATATGGCTGTGTTTTCATGCACCTCCCATAGATTCCCCTATGTCGCTGTGTTCTCATACACCTCTAGTCACTTCCTCTATATCGCTCTGCTTTCGTGCACCTCGCATAGCATCCCCTATATCGTTGTGTTCTCGCGCACCTCTCATACCTTCCCCTTTTTAGCTGAGTTTTCGCTCATCCCTCATACCTTCCCCTATATCGACATGTTTTCACGCAACTCTCATACCTTCACGTATATCACCGTGTTTTCGTGCACATCCCATAGCTTCGCCTATATCTCTGAGTTTTTGCGCACCTCTCATAACTTCCCCTATATGGCCGTGTTTTCGCGCACCTCCCATACCTTCCCCTATATCGCTGTTTTTTCGTGCTACTCCCATAGCTTCCCCTTATCGCTGTGTTTTCGCACACCTCCCATACCTTCCCCAATATGGCTGTGTTTTTGCGCACCTCTCATACTTTCCACTAGATATGCTGTGTTTTCGCGCACGTCCCATACCTTCCCATATATTGCTCAGATTTCACGTTCCTCCCATAGCTTCCTCTATATCGCCATGTTTTCGCGCACATCTCATTTATTCCACTATAGTGCTGTTCTCGCACACCTCCCATACTTTCCTGTATATCGCCGTGTTTTCGCAGACCTCTCATAACTTCCCCTATATTGCTGTGTTTTAGCTTAACTCTCATACCATCCAGTATATCGCTGTGTTTTCACGCACCTTCCGTAGATACCGCTATGTCGCTGTGCTCTCGTGCACCTCTCATCACATCCCCTATATCGCTCTGCTTTCTCGCACCTCCCATAGCTTCCCCTACGTCACAGTGTGTTTGCGCACATCTCATAACTTCCCCTATATCTCCCTGTTTTAATGCACCTCCCATAGCTTCTCATATATCGCCGTGATTTCGCGCACATCTCATAGCTTCCCATATATTGCAATGTTTTTGTGCACCTCGCATAGCTTCTCCTATATCGCCTTTTATTTCACGCACCTCCCATAGCTTCCGCGAAATCACTGTGTTTTCTCGCACATCTCATACCTTCACCTATATCGCTCTGTTTTCGTGCACCTCCTATAGCTTCACATATATCGCTGTGTTTTCGCGCACCTCTCATACCTTCCACTATATCGCTGTGTTTTCGCGCACATCTGATAGCTTCCCCTATGTCGCTGTGTTCTCGTGCACCTCTCATCGCTTCCCTGATATCGCTCTGCTTTCGTGCACTTCGCAAAGCATCCCCTATATCGTTGTTTTCTCGCGCACCTCTCATACCTTCCCTTTTTTAGCTGAGTATTCGCTCATCCATCATACCTTCCCCTATATCAACATGTTTTCACGCAACTCTCATACCTTCACGTATATCACCGTGTTTTCATGCAAATCCCATAGCTTCGCCTATATCTCTGTGTTTTCGCGCACCTCTCATAGCTTCCCCTATATGGCCGTGTTTTCGCGCACCTCCCATAACTTCCCCTATATCGCTGTTTTCTCGTGCTACTCCCATAGCTTCCCCTTATCGCTGTGTTTTCGCACACCTCCCATACTTTCCCCAATATGGCTGTGCTTTTGCGCACAGCTCATACTTTCCACTATATCGCTGTGTTTTCGCGCATGTCCCATACCTTCCCATATATTGCTCAGCTTTCATGCACCTCCCATAGCTGTCTCTATATCGCCATGTTTTCCAGCACATCTCATTTATTCCACTATAGTGCTGTGTTTTCGCGCACCTCCCATACCTTCCCCTATATCGCTGTTTTTTCGTGCTACTCCCATAGCTTCCCCTTATCGCTGTGTTTTCGCACACCTCCCATACCTTCCCCAATATGGCTGTGTTTTTGCGCACCTCTCATACTTTCCACTAGATATGCTGTGTTTTCGCGCACGTCCCATACCTTCCCATATATCGCTCAGCTTTCACGTACCTCCCATAGCTTCCTCTATATCGCCATGTTTTCGCGCACGTCTCAGTTATTCCACTATAGTGCTGTGTTTTCGCACACCTCCCATACACTCCCCTTATCGCTGTGTTTTCGTGCACCTCTCATACTTTCCACTATATTGCTGTGTTTTCGTGCACGTCGCATACCTTCCCATATATTGCTTAGCTTTTACGCACCTCCCATAGCTTCCTCTATATCGCCATGTTTTCGCGCACATCTCATTTAATCCACTATAGTGCTGTTTTCGCACACCTCCCATACTTTCCTGTATATCGCCGTGTTTTCGCAAACCTCTCATAACTTCCCCTATATTGCTGTGTTTTAGCTCAACTCTCATACCTTCCAGTATATCGCTGTGTTTTCACGCACCTTCCGTAGATACCGCTATGTCGCTGTGCTCTCGTGCACCTCTCATCACATCCCCTATATCGCTCTGCTTTCTCGCACCTCCCATAGCTTCCCCTACGTCACAGTGTGTTTGCGCACATCTCATAACTTCCCCTATATCTCCCTGTTTTAATGCACTTCCCATAGCTTCTCATATATCGCCGTGATTTCGCGCACATCTCATAGCTTCCCATATATTGCAATGTTTTTGTGCACCTCGCATAGCTTCTCCTATATCGCCTTTTATTTCACGCACCTCCCATAGCTTCCGCGAAATCACTGTGTTTTCTCGCACATCTCATACCTTCACCTATATCGCTCTGTTTTCGTGCACCTCCTATAGCTTCACATATATCGCTGTGTTTTCGCGCACCTCTCATACCTTCCACTATATCGCTGTGTTTCCGCGCACATCTGATAGCTTCCCCTATGTCGCTGTGTTCTCGTGCACCTCTCATCACTTCCCCGATATCGCTCTGCTTTCGTGCACTTCGCAAAGCATCCCCTATATCGTTGTTTTCTCGCGCACCTCTCATACCTTCCCTTTTTTAGCTGAGTATTCGCTCATCCCTCATACCTTCCCCTATATCAACATGTTTTCACGCAACTCTCATACCTTCACGTATATCACCGTGTTTTCATGCAAATCCCATAGCTTCGCCTATATCTCTGTGTTTTCGCGCACCTCTCATAGCTTCCCCTATATGGCTGTGTTTTCGCGCACCTCCCACAACTTCCCCTATATCGCTGTTTTCTCGTGCTACTCCCATAGCTTCCGCTTATCGCTGTGTTTTCGCACACCTCCCATACTTTCCCCAATATGGCTGTGCTTTTGCGCACAGCTCATACTTTCCACTATATCGCTGTGTTTTCGCGCATGTCCCATACCTTCCCATATATTGCTCAGCTTTCATGCACCTCCCATAGCTTCCTCTATATCTCCATGTTTTCCAGCACATCTCATTTATTCCACTATAGTGCTGTGTTTTCGCGCACCTCCCATACATTCCCCTTATGGTTGTGTTTTCGCGCACCTCCCATACTTTCCTGTATATCGCCGTGTTTTCGCAGACCTCTCATAACTTCCCCTATATTGCTGTGTTTTCACGCACCTCTCACAACTTCATGTATATCGCAGTGTTTTCGCGCACATCCCATAGTTTCGCCTATACCACTGTGTTTTCGCGCACCTCTCATACCTTCCTTCATATCGCTGTGTTTTCGCGCACCTCTCATACCTTCCCCTATATTGCTGCATTTTTGCGCTCCTCTCATAGCTTCCCCTATATCGCTGTGCTTTCACTCACATCTCATAACTTCGCATATCACCACACTTTCGGGCACCTCTCACACATTCTCCTACATCGCTGTGTTTTTGTGCACCTCTCATACCTTCCACTATATCGCTGTGTTTTTGCGCACGTCCCAAACCTTCCCATATATTGCTCAGTTTTTGTGCACCTCCCATAGCTTCCTCTATATCGCAGTGTTTTCGTGCACCTCCCATACTTTCCCCAATATGGCTATGTTTTCGCGCACCTCTCATAATTTCCCCTGTATCGCTGTGTTTTTGGGTGCCTAGTACACCTTCCTCTATATCTCAGTGTTTTTGTGCACCTCCCATATCTTCTCCTATATCGATGTGTTTTTGCGCACCTCTCATACTTTCCCCTATATCGCTGTGCTTTCGCGCACCTCTCATAGCTTCCCGCATATCACTGTCTTTTTGCGCACTACTCATACCTGCCCCTATATGGCCGTGTTTTTCCAGACCTCTCATACCTTCCCCATATTGCTGTTTTAGCGCACCTCTCATACCTTCCTAATATTGTTGTGTTTTCATGCACCTCCCATAGATTCCCCTATGTTGCTGTGTTCTCGTACACCTCTAGTCACTTCCCCTATATTGCTCTGCTTTCGTGCACCTCGCATACCATCCCCTATATCGTTGTGTTCTCGTGCACCTCTCATACCTTCTCCTTTTTAGCTGAGTTTTCGCTCATCCCTCATACCTTCCCCTATATCGACATGTTTTCACGCAACTCTCGTACATTCATGTATATCACCGTGTTTTCGTGCACATCCCATAACTTCGCCTATATCTCTGTGTTTTCGTGCACTTCTTATAGCTTCCCCTATATGACAGTGTTTTCGCACCTCCCATACCTTCCCTTATATGGTTGTGTTTTCGCGCACTTCTCATACTTTCCACTACATCACTTTGTTTTCGCGCACGTCCCATACCTTCCCATATATTGCTCAGCTTTAACGCACCTCCCATAGCTTCCTCTATATCGCCGTGTTTTCGCGCACCTCTCATTTATTCCACTATAGCGCTGTGTTTTCGCGCACCTCTCATACTTTCCTGTATATTGCTGTGTTTTCGCAGACCTCTCATAACTTCCCCTGTATTGCTGTGTTTTAGCAGACCTCTCATACCTTCCTGTATATCACTGTCTTTTCACACACCTCCCGTAGATACCACTATGTCGCTGTGCTCTCATGCACCGCTCGGCACTTCCCCTATATGGCTCTGCTTTTGCGCACCTTGCATAGCATCCCCTATGTCTTTGTATTTTAGCGCACCTCTCACACCATCACGTATATCGCCGTGTTTTCGCGCACATCCCATAGCTTCGCCTATACCACTGTGTTTTCGCGCACCTCTCATACCTTCCCCTATATTCCTTGTTTACGCGCACCTCCCATACCTTCCCCTATATTGCTGTATTTTCATGCACGTCCCATACCTTCCGCTACGTGACTGTCTTTTTGTGCACCTCTCATAACTTCCCCTATATCTCCCTGTTTTAACGCACCTCCCATAGCTTCCCATATATCACCGTGTTTTCGCGCACATCTCATAGCTTCCCAGATATTGCAATGTTTTTGTGCACCTCTCATACCTTCCCCTATATCGCCGTGTTTTCGCGCACCTCACATAGCTTCCCATATATCGCTATGTTTTCGCGCACCACTCATACCTTCTCCTATATCGCCTTTTATTTCACGCACCTCCCATAGCTTCTGCGAAATCGCTGTGTTTTCTTGCACATCTCATACCTTCCCCTATATCGCTCTGTTTTCGTGCATCTCCTATAGCTTCACATATATCGCTGTGTTTTCGCGCACCTCTCATACCTTCCACTATACCGCTGTGTTTTCGCGCACCTCTCATAACTTCCCCTATTTCGCTCTGCTTTCATACACCTCGCATAGCATCCCCTATGACTTTGTGTTTTCGCGCACCTCTCACACCCTCACATATATCGCCGTGTTTTTGCACACCTCCCATACCTTCCCCTATATTGCGTATTTTCGCGCTCCTCCCATAGCTTCCCCCATATCGCTGTGTTTTCACTCACATCTCATAAATTCCCGTATCACCGTATTTTCGTGCACCTCTCATACATTCTCCTACATCGCCGTGTTTTCGTGCACCTCTCATACCTTCCACTATATCGCTGTGTTTTTGCGCACCTCCCGTACCTTCCCCAACATGGCTGTGTTTTCGCGCACCTCTCATAACTTGCCCTGTATCGCTGTGTTTTTGCACACGTCCCGTAGATTCTTCTATATCGCCGTGTTTTCACGCACCTCTGATACCTTCCCCTATATTGCCGTGTTTTCGCGCACCTCGCATAGCTTCCCGTATATTTTTGTGTTTTCGCACACCTCTCATATCTTCCCCTTTTTAGATAAGTTTTCACTCATCTCTCATACCTTCCCCTATATCAACGTGTTTCACGCACCTCTCATACCTTCCCATATATAGCTGTGTTTTCGCGCACCTCTCATAGCATCCCCTATATCGCTGTGTTTTCACGCATCTCTCATCCCTTCCCCTATATCGCTGTGATTTGGTGCACCTCCCATTGCTTCCCATATATCGCTGTGTTTTTCTGCACTTCTCATACTTTCTCCTATATCACTGAGTTTTTGCTCCCCTCTCATAGCATCCTTTATATCGCCGTGTTTTCGCGCACCTCTCATACCTTCCCCTTTTTAGCTGAGTTTTTGCTCATCTCTCACACCTTCTCCTATATCGCCGTGTTTTCACGCTCCTCCTATAGCTTCTTCTCCTCTGTCACGTGAAAACACGGCGATACAGGGGAAGTTATGAGAGGTGCGCGAAAACACAGCCATATTAAGGAAGGTATGGGAGGTGCGTGATAACACAGCGATAAGGGGAAGGTATGGGAGGTGCGCGACAAAACAGCGCTACAGTGGAATAACTGAGAGGTGCACGAAAACACGGCGATATAGAGGTAGCTATGGGAGGTGCGCGAAAGCTGAGCAATATATGGGAAGGTATGGGACGTGCGCAGAAACGCAGTGATATAGTGGAAGGTATGAGAGGCGCGTGAAAACACAGTGATGTAGGCGAAGCTATCGGATGTGTGCGAAAACATGGCAATATACGTGAAGATTTGAGAGGTGCGCGAAAACACAACTATATAGGGGATGCTATGCGAGGTGCGCGAAAGCAGAGCAATATAGGGGAAGTGATGAGAGGTGCACGAGAACACAGCGACATAGGGGAAGCTATGGGAGGTGCATGAAAACACAACAATACAGGGGAAGGTATGAGAGGTCTGCGAAAACACGGCGATAGAGGGGCAGGTATGAGAGGTGCACAAAATGACAGTGATATGCGGGAAGCTATGAGAGGTGCGCGAAAAAACGGCGATATAGGAGAAGTTATGCGAGGTGTGCGAAAACACGACGATATAGGGGAAGGTATGAGAGGGGCGCGAGAAAACACGGATATAGCGGAAGCTATGGGAGGTGCGCGAACACACGGCGATATACGTAAAGGTATGAGAGGTGCTTGAAAACACGTCGATATAGGGGAAGTGATGAGAGGTGCGTGAAAATGCAGCGATGTAGGGGATGACATGAGAGCTGCGTGAAAACACAGTGATATAGGGGAAGGTATGAGAGGTGCGCAAAAACAAAGTGATATAGAGGAAGCTATGGAAGGTGCGTGAAAGCACAGCGATATAGGGGAATGTATGGGAGGTGTGTTAAAACACTGCGATACAGGGGAAGGTATGAGAGGTGCGCGAAAACACAGTGATATAGGAGGTGCGCGAAAACACGGCATAGGGGAAGTTATGAGAGATGAGCAAAAAGTCAGCTAAAAAGGGGAAGGTATGAGAGGTGCGCGAGAATACGGCAATATAGGCAAAGCTGTGAGAGGTGAGCAAAAACATAGCGATATAGGGGAAGGTATGAGAGGTGCGCGAAAACACAACGATATAGGGCAAGCTATGCGAGATGCGCGAAAACACAGCGATATCAGGAAAATTATGAGAGGTGCCCGAAAACACATCAATATAGGGGAAGCTACGAGAGGTGCGTGATAACACAGCGATATAGTGGAAGGTATGAGATGTGTGCGAAAACACAGCGATATACGGGAAGCTATGGGAGGTGCATGAAAACAGAGCGAGAAAGGGGAAGGTATGAGAGGTGTGAGAAAACACAGTAATATAGGGGGAGCTATGGGAGGTGCATGAAAGCATGGCGATATATGGGAAGCTATGCGAGGTGCGCGAAAACACGGTGATATAGGGGAAGCTATGAGAGGTGCGCGAAAACACAGCAATTTGGAGGAAGCTATGAGAGGTGCGCGAAAATATTGCAACATATAGAAACCTATGAGAGGTGCACGAGAACACAGCAATAGAGGGGATGCTATGAGAGGTGTGCGATAACACAGCAAAAAAGTTAAAGGCATGAGAAGTGTGCGAAAACACTGCGATACAGGAGGCTAGGCGTGAGGAGGTTAGTTCACAACAGGGGGATGGGAACCACTGCAGAGAGACAGAGGGGTGTAAAGTGAGGGTAGAAGCAAAACGTACTAAGGAGAAAAGTAAAAGTGGCAGGCCGACAAATCCAGGGCAAGCATTAAAAATGGCCACTTTTCAACATAATTGTATAAGGGCTAAGAGAGTTGTAAAAGAGCACCTGAAGGCTTTGTGTGTCAATGCAAGGAGCATTCATAATAAGGTGGATGAATTGAAAGTGCAGATTGTTATTAATGATTATGATATAGTTGGGATCACAGAGACATGGCTCCAGGGTGACCAAGGATGGGAGCTTAACGTTCAGGGATATTCAATATTCAGGAGGGATAGGCATGAAGGAAGGGGAGGTGGGGTGGGGTTGCTGGTTAAAGAAGAGATTAACGCAATAGAAAGGAAGAACATAAGCCAGGAAGATGTGGAATCGATATGGGTAGAGCTGCGTAACACTAAGGGGTAGAAGACGCTGGTGGGAGTTGTGTACAGGCCACCTAACAGTAGTAGTGAGGTCGGAGATGGTATTAAACAGGAAATTAGAAATGTGTGCAATAAAGGAACAGCAGTTATAATGGGTGACTTCAATCTACATGTAGATTGGGTGAACCAAATTGGTAAAGGTGCTGAGGAAGAGGATTTCTTGGAATGTATGCAGGATAGTTTTTTGAACCAACATGTCGAGGAACCAACTAGAGAGCAGGCTATTCTGGACTGGGTTTTGAGCAATGAAGAAGGGTTAATTAGCAATCTTGTCGTGAGAGGCTCCTTGGGAAATTCGACCATAATATGGTGGAATTCTTCATTAAGAAGCAGAGTGACATAGTTAATTCAGAAACAAAGGTTCTGAACTTAAAGAGGGGTAACTTTGAAGGTATGAGACGTGAATTAGCTAAGATAGAGACACTTAAAGGATCGACGGTGGATATGCAATGGCAAGCATTTAAAGGTTGCATGGATGAACTACAACAATTGTTCATCCCAGTTTGGCAAAAGAATAAATCAAGGAAGGTAGTGCACCCGTGGCTGACAAGAGAAATTAGGGATAGTATCAATTCCAAAGAAGAAGCATACAAATTAGCCAGAGAAAGTGGCTCACCTGAGGACTGGGAGAAATTCAGAGTTCAGCAGAGGAGGACAAAGGGCTTAATTAGGAAGGGGAAAAAAGATTATTAGAGAAAACTGGCAGGGAACATAAAAACGGACTGTAAAAGCTTTTATAGATATGTAAAAAGGAAAAGACTGGTAAAGACAAATGTAGGTCCCCTACAGACAGAAACAGGTGAATTGATTATGGGGAGCAAGGACATGGCAGGCCAATTGAATAATTACTTTGGTTCTGTCTTCACTAAGGAGGACATAAATAATCTTCCAGAAATAGTAGGGGACAGAGGGTCCAGTGAGATGGAGGAACTGAGCGAAATACATGCTAGTAGGGAAGTGGTGTTAGGTAAATTGAAGGGATTGAAGGCAGATAAATCCCCAGGGCCAGATGGTCTGCATCCTAGAGTGCTTAAGGAAGTAGCCCTCGATATAGGGGAATGTATGGGAGGTGCGTTAAAACACTGCGATACAGGTGAAGGTATGAGAGGTGCGCGAAAACACAGTGATATAGGGGAAGATATAGGAGATGCGCGAAAACACGGCGATATAGGGGAAGGTATGAGAGATGAGCAAAAACTCAGCTAAAAAGGGGAAGGTAAGAAAGGTGCGTGAGAACACGGCAATATAGGCAAAGCTGTGAGAGGTGAGCAAAAACATAGCGATGTAGTGGAAGGTATGAGAGGTGCGCGAAAATACAACGATATAGGGGAAGATATGCGAGATGCGCGAAAACACAGCGATATCAGGGAAATTATGAGAGGTGCCCGAAAACACATCAATATAGGGGAAGCCACGAGAGGTGCGCGAAAACACAGCGATATAGTGGAAGGTATGAAAGGTGCACGAAAACACAGCGATATATGGGAATCTTTGGGAGGTGCATGAAAACAGAGCGAGAAAGGGGAAGGTATGAGAGGCGTGAGAAAACACAGCAATATAGGGGGAGCTATGGGAGGTGCGTGAAAGCATGGCGATATATGGAGAAGGTATGAGAGGTGTGCGAAAACATATTGGTGGAGGTGAATCTATGCGAGTTGCGCGAAAACACAGCGATATAGCGGAAGCTCTGAGAGGTGCGCGAAAACACAGCGATTTGGGGGAAGCTATGAGAGGTGCGCGAAAATATTGCGACATATAGAAACCTATGAGAGGTGCACGAGAACACAGCAATAGAGGGGACGCTATGAAAGGTGTGCGATAACACAGCAAAAAAGGGGAAGGTATGAGAAGTATGCGATAACACAGCAAAAAAGGGGAAAGTATGAGAAGTGTGCGAAAACACAGCGATATATGGCAAACTATGGGAGGTGCGTGAAAACAGGGCGATACAGGGGTACGTATGAGAGGTGCATGAAAAGACAGTGATAAGCAGGAAGCTATGAGACGTGCGTGAAAGCACAGCGATATAGGGGAAGGTATGAGTGGTGCTCGAAAACATTTCGATATAGGGGAAGCTACGAGAGGTGCGTGAAAAAACATCAATATAGTGGAAGGTATGAGAGGTGTGCGAATACACAATGATATAGGGGAAGGTATGAGAGGTGCGCAAAACCACAGTGATATAGAGGAAGCTATGAGAGGTGCGTGAAAACACGTCGATATGGGGAAGGTATGAGAGATGAACGAAAACTCAGTTAAAAAGGGGAAGGTATGAGAGGTGCGTAAGAACACGGCGATATAGGCAAAGCTATCAGAGGTGAGCAAAACCAAGTGATATAGGGGAAGGTTATTAGAGGTGCGCCAAAACACGATATAGGGGAAGCTATGTGAGGTGCGTGAAAACACAGTGAGATAGGGGACTGTATGGGAGGTGCGCTAAAACACTGCGATACAGGGGAAGATATGAGAGGTGCGCGAAAACACAGTGATATAGGGGAAGATATAGGAGATGCGCGAAAACACGGCGATATAGGGGAAGGTATAAGAGATGAGCAAAAACTCAACTAAAAAGGGGAAGGTATGAGAGGTGCGCGAGTACACGGCAATATAGGCAAAGCTGTGAGAGGTGAGCAAAAACATAGCGATATAGGGGAAGGTATGAGTGGTGCGCGAAAACACAACGATATCGGGGAAGCTATGCGAGATTCGCGAAAACACAGCGATATAGGGGAAGCTATGAGAGGTGCGCGAAAACACAGCGATTTGGGGGAAGCTATGAGAGGTGCGCGAAAATATTGCGACATATAGAAACCTATGAGAGGTGCACGAGAACACAGCAATAGAGGGGATGCTATGAGAGGTGAGCGATAACACAGCAAAAGAGGGTAAGGTATGAGACGTGTGCGAAAACACAGCGATATATGGCAAACTATGGGATGTGCGTGAAAACAGGGTGATAGAGGGATAGGTATGAAAGGTGCATGAAAAGACAGTGATAAGCGGGATGCTATGAGAGGTGCTTTAAAACACAGCGATATAGGGGCAGGTATGAGAGGTGCGCCAAACCACAGTGATACATGGGAAGCTATGAGAGGTACACGAAAGCACGGCGATATTGGGGAAGGTTTGAGAGGTGCACGAAAACACAGTGATATAGGGGAAGATATAGGAGATGCGCGAAAACACGTCGATATAGGGGAAGCTACAAGAGGTGCGTGAAAAAATATCAATATAGTGGAAGGTATGAGAGGTGTGCGAAAACACAACGATATAAGGGAAGGTATGAAAGGTGCGTGAAAACACAGCGATATAGGGGAAGCTATGGGAGGAGCGCGAAAACACAGCGATATAGGGGAAGGTATGAGTGGTGCGCGAAAACATATCGATATATGGGGAAGCTAAGAGAGGTGCATGAAAAGACATCGGTATAGTGGAAGGTATGAAAGGTGTGCGAAAACACAACAATATAAGGGAAGATATGAGAGATGCGTGAAAACACAGCGATATAGGGGAATGTATGGGAGGTGCGTTAAAACACTGCGATACAGGGGAAGGTATGAGAGGTACGCAAAACCACAGCGATATATGGGAAGCTATGAGAGGTGCCCGAAAACACAGCGATTTGGGGGAAGCTATGAGAGGTGCGCGAAAATATCGCAACATATAGAAACCTATGAGAGGTGAACGAGAACATAGCAATAGAGGGAATGTTATGAGAGCTGTGCGATAACACAGCAAAAAAGGGGAAGGTATGAGAAGTGCGCGAAAACGCAGCGATATATGGCAAACTATGGGAGGTGCGTGAAAACAGGGCGATATAGGGGTAGGTATGAGAGGTGCATGAAAAGACATTGATAAGCGGGAAGCTATGAGAAGTGCGCGAAAGCACATCGATATAGGGGAAGGTAGAGTGGTGCGCGAAAACATGTTGATATAGGGGAAGCTACGAGAGCTGTGTGAAAACACAACGATATACGGGAAGGTATGAGAGGTGCGTGAAAACACAGCCATAGAGGGGAATCTATGGGAGGTGCGTGAAAACACAGCGATATAGGGGAATATATGGGAGGTGCGTTAAAACACTGCGATACGGGGAAGGTATCAGAGGTGTGCGAAAACACAGTGATATGGGGAAGATATAGGAGATGCGCGAAAACACGGCGATATAGGGCAAGGTATAAGAGATGAGCAAAAACTCAGCTAAAAAGGGGAAGATATGAGAGATGCGTGAGTACAGGGCAATATAGGCAAAGCTGTGAGAAACACAGCGATATAGGGGAAGGTATGAGAGGTGCACGAAAACACAATGATATAGGGGAAGCTATGCGAGATGCGCGAAAAAACAGCGATATCAGGGAAATTATGAGAGGTGCCCGAAAACACATCAATGTAGGGGAAGCTATGAGAGGTGCGCGAAAACACAGCGATATAGTAGAAGGTGTGAGAGGTGCGCGAAAACACAGCGATATATGGGAAGCTATGGGATTTGCATGAAAACAGAGTAAGAAAGGGGAAGGAATGAGATGTGTGAGTAAACACAGCTATATAAGGTGAGCTATGGGAGGTGCGTGAAAGCATGGCGATATATGGAGAAGGTATGAGAGGTGTGCGAAAACATAGTGGTGGAGGTGAAGCTATACGAGGTGCGCGAAAACACGGCGATATAGGGGAAGCTATGTGAGGTGCGCTAAAACAGAGCGATTTGGCGGAAGCTATGAGAGGCGCGCGAAAATATTGCAACATATAGAAACCTATGAGAGATGCATGAGAACACAGCAATAGAGGGGATGCTATGAGAGGTGTGGGATAACACAGCAAAAAAGGGGAAGGTTTGAGACGTCTGCAAAAACACAGCGATATATGGCAACCTATGAGAGGTCTGCGTAAACACAACGATATAGGGGAAGGTATGAGAGGTGTGCGAAAACACAGCGATATATGGGAAGTTCCGAGAGGTACGCGAAAACACGGCGATGTAGGGGAAGCTATGAGAGGAGCGTGAAAAGACAGTGATAAGCGGGAGGCTATGAGAGGTGCGCGAAGACACATCGATATAGGGGAAGGTATGAGTGGTGCGCGAAAACACATAGATATGGGGAAGCTATGAGGGGTGCATGAAAAAACATCGATATAGTCGAAGGTATGAGAGGTATGCGAAAACACAACGATATATGGGAAGCTATGAGAGGTGCGTTAAAACACGGCCATATACGGGAATGTATGAGAGGTGCGCGAAATCACTGTGATACAGGGGAAGCTATAGGAGGTGTGCGAAAACACGGCGATATACGTGAAGATATGAGAGGTGCGCAAAAACACAGTGATATAGGGGAAGATATAGGAGATGCGCGAAAACACGGCGATATAGGGGAAGGTATAAGAGATGAGCAAAAACTCAGCTAAAAAGGGGAAGGTATGAGAGGTGCGCGAGTACACGGCAATATAGACAAAGCTGTGAGAGGTGAGCAAAAACATAGCGATATAGGGGCATCTATGCGAGGTGCGCAAAAACACGGTGATATAGGGGAAGCTATGAGAGGTGCGTGAAAACACAGCGACTTGGGGGAAACTATGAGAGGTGTGCGAAAATATAGCAACTTATAGAAACCTATGAGAGGTGCACAAGAACGCAGCAGTAGAGCGGATGCTATGAGAGGTGTGCGATAACACAGCAAAAAAGGGGAAGGTAGGAGAAGTGTGCGAAAACACAGCGATATATGACAAACTATGGAAGGTGCATGAAAACAGGGCGATATAAGGGTAGGTATGAGAGGTGCATGAAAAGACAGTGATAAGCGAGAAGCTATGAGAGGTGCGCAAAAACACAGCGATATAGGGGAAGGTATGAGTGGTGCGCGAAAACATATTGATATAGAGGAAACTACGAGAGGGGCGTGAAAAAACATCGATGTAGTGGAAGGTATGAGAGGTGTGCGAAAACACAACGATATAAGGGAAGGTATGAGAGGTGCACAAAACTACAGCGATATATGGGAAGCTATGAGAGGTGCACGAAAGCACGGCGATATTGCGGAAGGTATGAGAGGTGCACGAAAACTCAGTGAAATAGGGAAAGCTATGGGAGGTGCGCGAAATCACGTCGATATAGGTGAAGTTATAAGAGATAAGCAAAAACTCAGTTAAAAGGGGAAGGTATGAGAGGTGCGCGAGTACACGGCAATATAGGCAAAGCTGTGAGAGGTGAGCAAAAACAGCGATATAGGGGAAGGTATGAGAGGTGCACGAAAACACAGCGATATAGGGGGATCTATGGGAGGTGCGTGAAAGCATGGCGATATATGGAGAAGGTATGAGAGGTGTGCGAAAACAGTGGTGGAGGTGAAGCTATGCGGGGTGCGCGAAAACACGGCGATATAGGGGAAGCTATGAGATGTGCATGAAAACACAGCGATTTGGGGGAAGCTATGAGAGGTGCGCGAAAATATTGCAACTTATAGAAACCTATGAGAGGTTCACAAGAACACAGCAATAGAGGGGATGCTATGAGAGGTGTGCGATAACACAGCAAAAAAGGGGAAGGCAGGAGTAGTGTGAGAAAACACAGCGATATATGGCAAACTATGGAAGGTGCGTGAAAACAGGGCGATATAGGAGTAGGTATGAGAGGTGCATGAAAAGACAGTGATAAGCGGGAAGCTATGAGAGGTGCGCAAAAACACAGCGATATAGGTGAAGGTATGAGTGGTGCGCGAAAACATATCGATATAGGGGAAGCTACGAGAGGTGCGTGAAAAAACATCGATATAGTGGAAGTTATGAGAGGTGTGCGAAAACACAGTGATATAGGGGAAGGTATGAGAGGTGCGCGAAAACACAACGATATAGGGCAAGCTATGCGAGATGCGCGAAAACACAGCGATATCAGGAAAATTATGAGAGGTGCCCGAAAACACATCAATATAGGGGAAGCTACGAGAGGTGCGTGATAACACAGCGATATAGTGGAAGGTATGAGATGTGTGCGAAAACACAGCGATATACGGGAAGCTATGGGAGGTGCATGAAAACAGAGCGAGAAAGGGGAAGGTATGAGAGGTGTGAGAAAACACAGTAATATAGGGGGAGCTATGGGAGGTGCATGAAAGCATGGCGATATATGGGAAGCTATGCGAGGTGCGCGAAAACACGGTGATATAGGGGAAGCTATGAGAGGTGCGCGAAAACACAGCAATTTGGGGGAAGCTATGAGAGGTGCGCGAAAATATTGCAACATATAGAAACCTATGAGAGGTGCACGAGAACACAGCAATAGAGGGGATGCTATGAGAGGTGTGCGATAACACAGCAAAAAAGTTAAAGGCATGAGAAGTGTGCGAAAACACTGCGATACAGGAGGCTAGGCGTGAGGAGGTTAGTTCACAACAGGGGGATGGGAACCACTGCAGAGAGACAGAGGGGTGTAAAGTGAGGGTAGAAGCAAAACGTACTAAGGAGAAAAGTAAAAGTGGCAGGCCGACAAATCCAGGGCAAGCATTAAAAATGGCCACTTTTCAACATAATTGTATAAGGGCTAAGAGAGTTGTAAAAGAGCACCTGAAGGCTTTGTGTGTCAATGCAAGGAGCATTCATAATAAGGTGGATGAATTGAAAGTGCAGATTGTTATTAATGATTATGATATAGTTGGGATCACAGAGACATGGCTCCAGGGTGACCAAGGATGGGAGCTTAACGTTCAGGGATATTCAATATTCAGGAGGGATAGGCATGAAGGAAGGGGAGGTGGGGTGGGGTTGCTGGTTAAAGAAGAGATTAACGCAATAGAAAGGAAGAACATAAGCCAGGAAGATGTGGAATCGATATGGGTAGAGCTGCGTAACACTAAGGGGCAGAAGACGCTGGTGGGAGTTGTGTACAGGCCACCTAACAGTAGTAGTGAGGTCGGAGATGGTATTAAACAGGAAATTAGAAATGTGTGCAATAAAGGAACAGCAGTTATAATGGGTGACTTCAATCTACATGTAGATTGGGTGAACCAAATTGGTAAAGGTGCTGAGGAAGAGGATTTCTTGGAATGTATGCAGGATAGTTTTTTGAACCAACATGTCGAGGAACCAACTAGAGAGCAGGCTATTCTGGACTGGGTTTTGAGCAATGAAGAAGGGTTAATTAGCAATCTTGTCGTGAGAGGCTCCTTGGGAAATTCGACCATAATATGGTGGAATTCTTCATTAAGAAGCAGAGTGACATAGTTAATTCAGAAACAAAGGTTCTGAACTTAAAGAGGGGTAACTTTGAAGGTATGAGACGTGAATTAGCTAAGATAGAGACACTTAAAGGATCGACGGTGGATATGCAATGGCAAGCATTTAAAGGTTGCATGGATGAACTACAACAATTGTTCATCCCAGTTTGGCAAAAGAATAAATCAAGGAAGGTAGTGCACCCGTGGCTGACAAGAGAAATTAGGGATAGTATCAATTCCAAAGAAGAAGCATACAAATTAGCCAGAGAAAGTGGCTCACCTGAGGACTGGGAGAAATTCAGAGTTCAGCAGAGGAGGACAAAGGGCTTAATTAGGAAGGGGAAAAAAGATTATTAGAGAAAACTGGCAGGGAACATAAAAACGGACTGTAAAAGCTTTTATAGATATGTAAAAAGGAAAAGACTGGTAAAGACAAATGTAGGTCCCCTACAGACAGAAACAGGTGAATTGATTATGGGGAGCAAGGACATGGCAGGCCAATTGAATAATTACTTTGGTTCTGTCTTCACTAAGGAGGACATAAATAATCTTCCAGAAATAGTAGGGGACAGAGGGTCCAGTGAGATGGAGGAACTGAGCGAAATACATGCTAGTAGGGAAGTGGTGTTAGGTAAATTGAAGGGATTGAAGGCAGATAAATCCCCAGGGCCAGATGGTCTGCATCCTAGAGTGCTTAAGGAAGTAGCCCTCGATATAGGGGAATGTATGGGAGGTGCGTTAAAACACTGCGATACAGGTGAAGGTATGAGAGGTGCGCGAAAACACAGTGATATAGGGGAAGATATAGGAGATGCGCGAAAACACGGCGATATAGGGGAAGGTATGAGAGATGAGCAAAAACTCAGCTAAAAAGGGGAAGGTAAGAAAGGTGCGTGAGAACACGGCAATATAGGCAAAGCTGTGAGAGGTGAGCAAAAACATAGCGATGTAGTGGAAGGTATGAGAGGTGCGCGAAAATACAACGATATAGGGGAAGATATGCGAGATGCGCGAAAACACAGCGATATCAGGGAAATTATGAGAGGTGCCCGAAAACACATCAATATAGGGGAAGCCACGAGAGGTGCGCGAAAACACAGCGATATAGTGGAAGGTATGAAAGGTGCACGAAAACACAGCGATATATGGGAATCTTTGGGAGGTGCATGAAAACAGAGCGAGAAAGGGGAAGGTATGAGAGGCGTGAGAAAACACAGCAATATAGGGGGAGCTATGGGAGGTGCGTGAAAGCATGGCGATATATGGAGAAGGTATGAGAGGTGTGCGAAAACATATTGGTGGAGGTGAATCTATGCGAGTTGCGCGAAAACACAGCGATATAGCGGAAGCTCTGAGAGGTGCGCGAAAACACAGCGATTTGGGGGAAGCTATGAGAGGTGCGCGAAAATATTGCGACATATAGAAACCTATGAGAGGTGCACGAGAACACAGCAATAGAGGGGACGCTATGAAAGGTGTGCGATAACACAGCAAAAAAGGGGAAGGTATGAGAAGTATGCGATAACACAGCAAAAAAGGGGAAAGTATGAGAAGTGTGCGAAAACACAGCGATATATGGCAAACTATGGGAGGTGCGTGAAAACAGGGCGATACAGGGGTACGTATGAGAGGTGCATGAAAAGACAGTGATAAGCAGGAAGCTATGAGACGTGCGTGAAAGCACAGCGATATAGGGGAAGGTATGAGTGGTGCTCGAAAACATTTCGATATAGGGGAAGCTACGAGAGGTGCGTGAAAAAACATCAATATAGTGGAAGGTATGAGAGGTGTGCGAATACACAATGATATAGGGGAAGGTATGAGAGGTGCGCAAAACCACAGTGATATAGAGGAAGCTATGAGAGGTGCGTGAAAACACGTCGATATGGGGAAGGTATGAGAGATGAACGAAAACTCAGTTAAAAAGGGGAAGGTATGAGAGGTGCGTAAGAACACGGCGATATAGGCAAAGCTATCAGAGGTGAGCAAAACCAAGTGATATAGGGGAAGGTTATTAGAGGTGCGCCAAAACACGATATAGGGGAAGCTATGTGAGGTGCGTGAAAACACAGTGAGATAGGGGACTGTATGGGAGGTGCGCTAAAACACTGCGATACAGGGGAAGATATGAGAGGTGCGCGAAAACACAGTGATATAGGGGAAGATATAGGAGATGCGCGAAAACACGGCGATATAGGGGAAGGTATAAGAGATGAGCAAAAACTCAACTAAAAAGGGGAAGGTATGAGAGGTGCGCGAGTACACGGCAATATAGGCAAAGCTGTGAGAGGTGAGCAAAAACATAGCGATATAGGGGAAGGTATGAGTGGTGCGCGAAAACACAACGATATCGGGGAAGCTATGCGAGATTCGCGAAAACACAGCGATATAGGGGAAGCTATGAGAGGTGCGCGAAAACACAGCGATTTGGGGGAAGCTATGAGAGGTGCGCGAAAATATTGCGACATATAGAAACCTATGAGAGGTGCACGAGAACACAGCAATAGAGGGGATGCTATGAGAGGTGAGCGATAACACAGCAAAAGAGGGTAAGGTATGAGACGTGTGCGAAAACACAGCGATATATGGCAAACTATGGGATGTGCGTGAAAACAGGGTGATAGAGGGATAGGTATGAAAGGTGCATGAAAAGACAGTGATAAGCGGGATGCTATGAGAGGTGCTTTAAAACACAGCGATATAGGGGCAGGTATGAGAGGTGCGCCAAACCACAGTGATACATGGGAAGCTATGAGAGGTACACGAAAGCACGGCGATATTGGGGAAGGTTTGAGAGGTGCACGAAAACACAGTGATATAGGGGAAGATATAGGAGATGCGCGAAAACACGTCGATATAGGGGAAGCTACAAGAGGTGCGTGAAAAAATATCAATATAGTGGAAGGTATGAGAGGTGTGCGAAAACACAACGATATAAGGGAAGGTATGAAAGGTGCGTGAAAACACAGCGATATAGGGGAAGCTATGGGAGGAGCGCGAAAACACAGCGATATAGGGGAAGGTATGAGTGGTGCGCGAAAACATATCGATATATGGGGAAGCTAAGAGAGGTGCATGAAAAGACATCGGTATAGTGGAAGGTATGAAAGGTGTGCGAAAACACAACAATATAAGGGAAGATATGAGAGATGCGTGAAAACACAGCGATATAGGGGAATGTATGGGAGGTGCGTTAAAACACTGCGATACAGGGGAAGGTATGAGAGGTACGCAAAACCACAGCGATATATGGGAAGCTATGAGAGGTGCCCGAAAACACAGCGATTTGGGGGAAGCTATGAGAGGTGCGCGAAAATATCGCAACATATAGAAACCTATGAGAGGTGAACGAGAACATAGCAATAGAGGGAATGTTATGAGAGCTGTGCGATAACACAGCAAAAAAGGGGAAGGTATGAGAAGTGCGCGAAAACGCAGCGATATATGGCAAACTATGGGAGGTGCGTGAAAACAGGGCGATATAGGGGTAGGTATGAGAGGTGCATGAAAAGACATTGATAAGCGGGAAGCTATGAGAAGTGCGCGAAAGCACATCGATATAGGGGAAGGTAGAGTGGTGCGCGAAAACATGTTGATATAGGGGAAGCTACGAGAGCTGTGTGAAAACACAACGATATACGGGAAGGTATGAGAGGTGCGTGAAAACACAGCCATAGAGGGGAATCTATGGGAGGTGCGTGAAAACACAGCGATATAGGGGAATATATGGGAGGTGCGTTAAAACACTGCGATACGGGGAAGGTATCAGAGGTGTGCGAAAACACAGTGATATGGGGAAGATATAGGAGATGCGCGAAAACACGGCGATATAGGGCAAGGTATAAGAGATGAGCAAAAACTCAGCTAAAAAGGGGAAGATATGAGAGATGCGTGAGTACAGGGCAATATAGGCAAAGCTGTGAGAAACACAGCGATATAGGGGAAGGTATGAGAGGTGCACGAAAACACAATGATATAGGGGAAGCTATGCGAGATGCGCGAAAAAACAGCGATATCAGGGAAATTATGAGAGGTGCCCGAAAACACATCAATGTAGGGGAAGCTATGAGAGGTGCGCGAAAACACAGCGATATAGTAGAAGGTGTGAGAGGTGCGCGAAAACACAGCGATATATGGGAAGCTATGGGATTTGCATGAAAACAGAGTAAGAAAGGGGAAGGAATGAGATGTGTGAGTAAACACAGCTATATAAGGTGAGCTATGGGAGGTGCGTGAAAGCATGGCGATATATGGAGAAGGTATGAGAGGTGTGCGAAAACATAGTGGTGGAGGTGAAGCTATACGAGGTGCGCGAAAACACGGCGATATAGGGGAAGCTATGTGAGGTGCGCTAAAACAGAGCGATTTGGCGGAAGCTATGAGAGGCGCGCGAAAATATTGCAACATATAGAAACCTATGAGAGATGCATGAGAACACAGCAATAGAGGGGATGCTATGAGAGGTGTGGGATAACACAGCAAAAAAGGGGAAGGTTTGAGACGTCTGCAAAAACACAGCGATATATGGCAACCTATGAGAGGTCTGCGTAAACACAACGATATAGGGGAAGGTATGAGAGGTGTGCGAAAACACAGCGATATATGGGAAGTTCCGAGAGGTACGCGAAAACACGGCGATGTAGGGGAAGCTATGAGAGGAGCGTGAAAAGACAGTGATAAGCGGGAGGCTATGAGAGGTGCGCGAAGACACATCGATATAGGGGAAGGTATGAGTGGTGCGCGAAAACACATAGATATGGGGAAGCTATGAGGGGTGCATGAAAAAACATCGATATAGTCGAAGGTATGAGAGGTATGCGAAAACACAACGATATATGGGAAGCTATGAGAGGTGCGTTAAAACACGGCCATATACGGGAATGTATGAGAGGTGCGCGAAATCACTGTGATACAGGGGAAGCTATAGGAGGTGTGCGAAAACACGGCGATATACGTGAAGATATGAGAGGTGCGCAAAAACACAGTGATATAGGGGAAGATATAGGAGATGCGCGAAAACACGGCGATATAGGGGAAGGTATAAGAGATGAGCAAAAACTCAGCTAAAAAGGGGAAGGTATGAGAGGTGCGCGAGTACACGGCAATATAGACAAAGCTGTGAGAGGTGAGCAAAAACATAGCGATATAGGGGCATCTATGCGAGGTGCGCAAAAACACGGTGATATAGGGGAAGCTATGAGAGGTGCGTGAAAACACAGCGACTTGGGGGAAACTATGAGAGGTGTGCGAAAATATAGCAACTTATAGAAACCTATGAGAGGTGCACAAGAACACAGCAGTAGAGCGGATGCTATGAGAGGTGTGCGATAACACAGCAAAAAAGGGGAAGGTAGGAGAAGTGTGCGAAAACACAGCGATATATGACAAACTATGGAAGGTGCATGAAAACAGGGCGATATAAGGGTAGGTATGAGAGGTGCATGAAAAGACAGTGATAAGCGAGAAGCTATGAGAGGTGCGCAAAAACACAGCGATATAGGGGAAGGTATGAGTGGTGCGCGAAAACATATTGATATAGAGGAAACTACGAGAGGGGCGTGAAAAAACATCGATGTAGTGGAAGGTATGAGAGGTGTGCGAAAACACAACGATATAAGGGAAGGTATGAGAGGTGCACAAAACTACAGCGATATATGGGAAGCTATGAGAGGTGCACGAAAGCACGGCGATATTGCGGAAGGTATGAGAGGTGCACGAAAACTCAGTGAAATAGGGAAAGCTATGGGAGGTGCGCGAAATCACGTCGATATAGGTGAAGTTATAAGAGATAAGCAAAAACTCAGTTAAAAGGGGAAGGTATGAGAGGTGCGCGAGTACACGGCAATATAGGCAAAGCTGTGAGAGGTGAGCAAAAACAGCGATATAGGGGAAGGTATGAGAGGTGCACGAAAACACAGCGATATAGGGGGATCTATGGGAGGTGCGTGAAAGCATGGCGATATATGGAGAAGGTATGAGAGGTGTGCGAAAACAGTGGTGGAGGTGAAGCTATGCGGGGTGCGCGAAAACACGGCGATATAGGGGAAGCTATGAGATGTGCATGAAAACACAGCGATTTGGGGGAAGCTATGAGAGGTGCGCGAAAATATTGCAACTTATAGAAACCTATGAGAGGTTCACAAGAACACAGCAATAGAGGGGATGCTATGAGAGGTGTGCGATAACACAGCAAAAAAGGGGAAGGCAGGAGTAGTGTGAGAAAACACAGCGATATATGGCAAACTATGGAAGGTGCGTGAAAACAGGGCGATATAGGAGTAGGTATGAGAGGTGCATGAAAAGACAGTGATAAGCGGGAAGCTATGAGAGGTGCGCAAAAACACAGCGATATAGGTGAAGGTATGAGTGGTGCGCGAAAACATATCGATATAGGGGAAGCTACGAGAGGTGCGTGAAAAAACATCGATATAGTGGAAGTTATGAGAGGTGTGCGAAAACACAGTGATATAGGGGAAGGTATGAGAGGTGCGCGAAAACACAACGATATAGGGCAAGCTATGCGAGATGCGCGAAAACACAGCGATATCAGGGAAATTATGAGAGGTGCCCGAAAACACATCAATATAGGGGAAGCTACGAGAGGTGCGTGATAACACAGCGATATAGTGGAAGGTATAAGAGGTGCGTGAAAACACAGCGATATATGGGAATCTATGGGAGGTGCATGAAAACAGAGCGAGAAAGGGGAAGGTATGAGAGGTGTGAGAAAACACAGCAATATAGGGGGAGCTATGGGAGGTGCGTGAAAGCATGGCGATATATGGAGAAGGTATGAGAGGTGTGCGAAAACATAGTGGTGGAGGTGAATCTATGCAAGATGCGCGAAGCAACGGCGATATAGGGGAAGCTATAAGAGGTGCGAGAATACACAGCGATTTGGGGGAAGCTATGAGAGGTGCGCGAAAATATTGCGACATATAAAAACTTATGAGAGGTGGACGAGAACACAGCAATAGAGGGGATGCTATGAGAGGTGTGCGATAACACAGCAAAAAAGGGTACGGTATGAGACGTGTGCGAAAACACAGCGATATATGGCAACCTGTGAGAGGTGTGCGAAAACACAACGATATAAGGGAAGGTATGAGAGGAGCGCAAAAGCACAGTGAAACAGGGGAAGCTATGGAAGGTGTGCGAAAACACGGCAATATACGTGAAGATATGAGAGGTGCGTGAAAACACAGCGATATAGGGGAAGGTATGAGAGATGAGCGAAAACTCAGTTAAAAAGGGGGAGGTATGAGAGGTGCGTGAGAACATGGCGATATAGGGGAATGTATGGGAGGTGCGTTAAAACACTGCGATACAGGGGAAGGTATGAGAGGTGCCCGAAAACACAGTGATATAGGGGAAGATATAGGAGATGCGCAAAAACACGGCGATATAGGGGAAGGTATAAGAGATGAGCAAAAACTCAGCTAAATAGGGGAAGGTATAAGAGGTGCGCGAGTACACGGCAATATAGGCAAAGCTGTGAGAGGTGAGCAAAAACATAGCGATATAGGGGAAGGTATGAGAGGTGCGCGAAAACACAACGATATCGGGGAATCTATGCGAGGTGCGCGAAAACACGACGATATAGGGGAGGCTATGAGAGGTGCGTGAAAACACAGCGATTTGGGGGAAGCTATGAGAGGTGCGCAAAAACACAGCGATATAGGGGAAGGTATGAGAGGTGCGCGAAAGAACAGTGATATAGGGGAAGCTATGGGAGGTGCACGAAAATGAAGCGATATAGGGGACGGTTTGAGAGGTGCGTGAAAACACAACGATATAGGGGAAGGTATCAGAGGTGCGTGAAAACACAGCGATATAGGGGAAGCTATGAGAGGTGCGCGAAAATATTGCATCTTATAGAAACCTATGAGAGGTGCACGAGAACACAGCAATAGAGCGGATGCTATGAGAGGTGTGCGATAACACAGCAAAAAAGGGGAAGGTAGGAGAAGTGTGCGAAAACACAGCGATAAATGGCAAACTATGGAAGGTGCGTGAAAACAGGGCGATATAAGGGTAGGTATGAGAGGCGCATGAAAAGACATTGATAAGCGAAAAGCTATGAGAGGTGCGCAAAAACACAGCGATATAGGGGAAGGTATGAGTGGTGCGTGAAAACATATTTATATAGGGGAAACTACCAGAGGTCCGTGAAAAAACATTGATATAGTGGAAGGTATGAGAGGTGTGCGAAAACACAACGATATAGGGGAAGGTATGAGAGGTGCACAAAACTACAGCGATATATGGGAAGCTATGAGAGGTGCACGAAAGCACAGTGAAATAGGGGAAGCTATGGGAGGTGCGCAAAATCACGGCGATATAGGGGAAGGTATAAGAGATGAGCAAAAACTCAGCTAAAAAGGGGAAGGTATGAGAGGTGCGCGAGTACACGGCAATATAGGCAAAGCTGTGAGAGGTGAGCAAAAACAGCGATATAGGGGAAGATATGAGAGGTGCGCGAAAACACAGCGATATATGGGAAGCTATGGGAGGTGCATGAAAACAGAGTGATAAAGGGGAAGGTATGAAAAGTGTAAGTAAACACAGCAATATAGGGGAAGCGATGAGAGGTGCGTGAAAACATGGCGATATAGGAGAAGGTATGAGAGGTGCGCAAAAACATAGCGATGTAGGAGAATGTATGAGAGGTGCTGGAAAACGCGGCCATACAGGGGAAGGTGTGAGAGGTGATCGAAAAAACGGTGATATAGGGGGAAGCTATGTGTGGCGCGCAAATACAGAGTGATATAGAGGAAGGTATAAGAGGTGCGCAAAAACAGCGATTTTTGGGAAGCTATGGGAGGTGCATGAAAACACGGCAATATAGGGGAATATATGAGATGTGCGCGAAAACAAAGCGATGTAGGGGAAGATATGGGAGGTGCGCAAAAATACAGCGATATAGGGGAATGTATGAGAGGCACGCGAAAACACAGCACTACAGGGGAAGCTATGGGAGGTGCGTGCAAACACAGTGATATAGTGGAAGCTATGAGAGGTGCGCAAAAACACGGCGATGTAGGGGAAACTATTGGAGGTGCACGAAAACGCAGCGATGTACCGGAAAGTATGAGAGGTGTGTGAAATCACAGAGACATAGGAGAAGGTAAGAGAGCTCCACAAAAACAAGGTGATATATAGGAACCTATTGGATGTGCGTGAAGACACAACGATATAGAGGAATCTATGGGAGGTGCACAAAAATACAGCGATATAGGGGAAGGTAAGGGAGGTGTGTGAAAAAACGACGATATAGGGTAGTTATGAGAGGTGCGTGAAAACATGGCGATGTAGGGGAAGCGATTGGAGGTGTGCGAAAACACAGTGATATAGGGGAAGGTTTGAGAGGTGTGAGAAAACAAAGCGATGTCGTGGAAGCTATAAGAGGTGCGTGAAAACACGGTCATATAGGGGAAGCTATGAGATTTGCGTAAAAAGAGTGCGATATAGGGAAAGCTATGGGAGGTGCGCGAATAGACAGTGATATAGGAGAAGCTATGAGAGGTGCAAAAAAGCACAACGATATAGGGGAAAGTATGAGAGGTGCACAAAAACGCGGCGATATAGCGGAAGCTATGAGAGGTGAGCAAAACACGGCAATGTAGGGGAAACTATAGGAGGTGCACGAAAACAGCAATATAGGGGAAGGCATGAAAAGCGCAAGAAAACGGCGATATAGGGGAAGCTATGAGAGGTGCACGAAAACATGGCAATGTAGAGGAAACTATGGGAGGTGCGCGAAAACGCAGCGGTATAGGGGAAACTATGAGAGCTGCGCAAAAACAGGGCGATATTGGGGAAGCTATGAGAGGTGTGCGAAAACAAAGTGATATAGGGGAAGTTATGAGAAGTGCACGAAAACGCAGCGATGTATGGGAAAGTATGAGAGGTGCGCGAAATCACAGCAACATAGGGGAAGGTAGGAGAGCTCCACAAAAACAAGGCGATATATAGGAAACTATTGGATGTGCGTGAAACACAGCGATATAGGGGAAGGAATGAGTGGTGCGCTAAAACATATTGATATAGAGGAAACTACGAGAGGGGCGTGAAAAAACATCGATATAGTGGAAGGTATGAGAGGTGTGCGAAAACACAACGATATAAGGGAAGGTATGAGAGGTGCACAAAACTACAGCGATATATGGGAAGCTATGAGAGGTGCACGAAAGCACGGCGATATTGCGGAAGGTATGAGAGGTGCACGAAAACTCAGTGAAATAGGGAAAGCTATGGGAGGTGCGCGAAATCACGTCGATATAGGTGAAGTTATAAGAGATAAGCAAAAACTCAGTTAAAAGGGGAAGGTATGAGAGGTGCGCGAGTACACGGCAATATAGGCAAAGCTGTGAGAGATGAGCAAAAACAGCGATATAGGGGAAGGTATGAGAGGTGCACGAAAACACAGCGATATAGGGGGATCTATGGGAGGTGCGTGAAAGCATGGCGATATATGGAGAAGGTATGAGAGGTGTGCGAAAACAGTGGTGGAGGTGAAGCTATGCGGGGTGCGCGAAAACACGGCGATATAGGGGAAGCTATGAGATGTGCATGAAAACACAGCGATTTGGGGGAAGCTATGAGAGGTGCGCGAAAATATTGCAACTTATAGAAACCTATGAGAGGTTCACAAGAACACAGCAATAGAGGGGATGCTATGAGAGGTGTGCGATAACACAGCAAAAAAGGGGAAGGCAGGAGTAGTGTGAGAAAACACAGCGATATATGGCAAACTATGGAAGGTGCGTGAAAACAGGGCGATATAGGAGTAGGTATGAGAGGTGCATGAAAAGACAGTGATAAGCGGGAAGCTATGAGAGGTGCGCAAAAACACAGCGATATAGGTGAAGGTATGAGTGGTGCGCGAAAACATATCGATATAGGGGAAGCTACGAGAGGTGCGTGAAAAAACATCGATATAGTGGAAGTTATGAGAGGTGTGCGAAAACACAGTGATATAGGGGAAGGTATGAGAGGTGCGCGAAAACACAACGATATAGGGCAAGCTATGCGAGATGCGCGAAAACACAGCGATATCAGGGAAATTATGAGAGGTGCCCGAAAACACATCAATATAGGGGAAGCTACGAGAGGTGCGTGATAACACAGCGATATAGTGGAAGGTATAAGAGGTGCGTGAAAACACAGCGATATATGGGAATCTATGGGAGGTGCATGAAAACAGAGCGAGAAAGGGGAAGGTATGAGAGGTGTGAGAAAACACAGCAATATAGGGGGAGCTATGGGAGGTGCGTGAAAGCATGGCGATATATGGAGAAGGTATGAGAGGTGTGCGAAAACATAGTGGTGGAGGTGAATCTATGCAAGATGCGCGAAGCAACGGCGATATAGGGGAAGCTATAAGAGGTGCGAGAATACACAGCGATTTGGGGGAAGCTATGAGAGGTGCGCGAAAATATTGCGACATATAAAAACTTATGAGAGGTGGACGAGAACACAGCAATAGAGGGGATGCTATGAGAGGTGTGCGATAACACAGCAAAAAAGGGTACGGTATGAGACGTGTGCGAAAACACAGCGATATATGGCAACCTGTGAGAGGTGTGCGAAAACACAACGATATAAGGGAAGGTATGAGAGGAGCGCAAAAGCACAGTGAAACAGGGGAAGCTATGGAAGGTGTGCGAAAACACGGCAATATACGTGAAGATATGAGAGGTGCGTGAAAACACAGCGATATAGGGGAAGGTATGAGAGATGAGCGAAAACTCAGTTAAAAAGGGGGAGGTATGAGAGGTGCGTGAGAACATGGCGATATAGGGGAATGTATGGGAGGTGCGTTAAAACACTGCGATACAGGGGAAGGTATGAGAGGTGCCCGAAAACACAGTGATATAGGGGAAGATATAGGAGATGCGCAAAAACACGGCGATATAGGGGAAGGTATAAGAGATGAGCAAAAACTCAGCTAAATAGGGGAAAGTATAAGAGGTGCGCGAGTACACGGCAATATAGGCAAAGCTGTGAGAGGTGAGCAAAAACATAGCGATATAGGGGAAGGTATGAGAGGTGCGCGAAAACACAACGATATCGGGGAATCTATGCGAGGTGCGCGAAAACACGACGATATAGGGGAGGCTATGAGAGGTGCGTGAAAACACAGCGATTTGGGGGAAGCTATGAGAGGTGCGCAAAAACACAGCGATATAGGGGAAGGTATGAGAGGTGCGCGAAAGAACAGTGATATAGGGAAGCTATGGGAGGTGCACGAAAATGAAGCGATATAGGGGACGGTTTGAGAGGTGCGTGAAAACACAACGATATAGGGGAAGGTATCAGAGGTGCGTGAAAACACAGCGATATAGGGGAAGCTATGAGAGGTGCGCGAAAATATTGCATCTTATAGAAACCTATGAGAGGTGCACGAGAACACAGCAATAGAGCGGATGCTATGAGAGGTGTGCGATAACACAGCAAAAAAGGGGAAGGTAGGAGAAGTGTGCGAAAACACAGCGATAAATGGCAAACTATGGAAGGTGCGTGAAAACAGGGCGATATAAGGGTAGGTATGAGAGGTGCATGAAAAGACATTGATAAGCGAAAAGCTATGAGAGGTGCGCAAAAACACAGCGATATAGGGGAAGGTATGAGTGGTGCGTGAAAACATATTTATATAGGGGAAACTACCAGAGGTCCTTGAAAAAACATTGATATAGTGGAAGGTATGAGAGGTGTGCGAAAACACAACGATATTGGGGAAGGTATGAGAGGTGCACAAAACTACAGCGATATATGGGAAGCTATGAGAGGTGCACGAAAGCACAGTGAAATAGGGGAAGCTATGGGAGGTGCGCAAAATCACGGCGATATAGGGGAAGGTATAAGAGATGAGCAAAAACTCAGCTAAAAAGGGGAAGGTATGAGAGGTGCGCGAGTACACGGCAATATAGGCAAAGCTGTGAGAGGTGAGCAAAAACAGCGATATAGGGGAAGATATGAGAGGTGCGCGAAAACACAGCGATATATGGGAAGCTATGGGAGGTGCATGAAAACAGAGTGATAAAGGGGAAGGTATGAAAAGTGTAAGAAAACACAGCAATATAGGGGAAGCGATGAGAGGTGCGTGAAAACATGGCGATATAGGAGAAGGTATGAGAGGTGCGCAAAAACATAGCGATGTAGGAGAATGTATGAGAGGTGCTGGAAAACGCGGCCATACAGGGGAAGGTGTGAGAGGTGATCGAAAAAACGGTGATATAGGGGGAAGCTATGTGTGGCGCGCAAATACAGAGTGATATAGAGGAAGGTATAAGAGGTGCGCAAAAACAGCGATTTTTGGGAAGCTATGGGAGGTGCATGAAAACACGGCAATATAGGGGAATATATGAGATGTGCGCGAAAACAAAGCGATGTAGGGGAAGATATGGGAGGTGCGCAAAAATACAGCGATATAGGGGAATGTATGAGAGGCACGCGAAAACACAGCACTACAGGGGAAGCTATGGGAGGTGCGTGCAAACACAGTGATATAGTGGAAGCTATGAGAGGTGCGCAAAAACACGGCGATGTAGGGGAAACTATTGGAGGTGCACGAAAACGCAGCGATGTACCGGAAAGTATGAGAGGTGTGTGAAATCACAGAGACATAGGAGAAGGTAAGAGAGCTCCACAAAAACAAGGTGATATATAGGAACCTATTGGATGTGCGTGAAGACACAACGATATAGAGGAATCTATGGGAGGTGCACAAAAATACAGCGATATAGGGGAAGGTAAGGGAGGTGTGTGAAAAAACGACGATATAGGGTAGTTATGAGAGGTGCGTGAAAACATGGCGATGTAGGGAAAGCGATTGGAGGTGTGCGAAAACACAGTGATATAGGGGAAGGTTTGAGAGGTGTGAGAAAACAAAGCGATGTCGTGGAAGCTATAAGAGGTGCGTGAAAACACGGTCATATAGGGGAAGCTATGAGATTTGCGTAAAAAGAGTGCGATATAGGGAAAGCTATGGGAGGTGCGCGAATAGACAGTGATATAGGAGAAGCTATGAGAGGTGCAAAAAAGCACAACGATATAGGGGAAAGTATGAGAGGTGCACAAAAACGCGGCGATATAGCGGAAGCTATGAGAGGTGAGCAAAACACGGCAATGTAGGGGAAACTATAGGAGGTGCACGAAAACAGCAATATAGGGGAAGGCATGAAAAGCGCAAGAAAACGGCGATATAGGGGAAGCTATGAGAGGTGCACGAAAACATGGCAATGTAGAGGAAACTATGGGAGGTGCGCGAAAACGCAGCGGTATAGGGGAAACTATGAGAGCTGCGCAAAAATAGGGCGATATTGGGGAAGCTATGAGAGGTGTGCGAAAACAAAGTGATATAGGGGAAGTTATGAGAAGTGCACGAAAACGCAGCGATGTATGGGAAAGTATGAGAGGTGCGCGAAATCACAGCAACATAGGGGAAGGTAGGAGAGCTCCACAAAAACAAGGCGATATATAGGAAACTATTGGATGTGCGTGAAACACAGCGATATAGGGGAAGGAATGAGTGGTGCGCTAAAACACGGCGATGTAGGGGAAGCTATGGGAGGTACGAGCAAACACAGTGACGTAGGGGAAGATATGAGAGGCGCGCAAAATCACAGCATTATAGGGGAAGGTATGAGAGGTGAACAAAACACGGCAATGTAGGGAGAGCGATGGGAGGTGCACGAAAACACAGCGATATAGGGGAAGGTATGGAAGGTGCACAAAAACATAGCGATATAGAGGAATCTATGGGAGGTGCGTGAAAACAGCCATATAGTGGAGCTACGGAGGTGCACGAAAACACAGCGATGTAGGGGAAGCTATGAGAAGCGCAAGAAAACACGGCGATATAGGGTAGTTATGAGAGGTGCGTGAAAACATGGCGATGTAGGGGAAGCTATTGGAGGTGTGTGAAAACACAGTGATATAGGGGAAGGTTTGAGAGGTGCGTGAAAACATGGCGATGTGGTGGAAGCTATTGGAGGTGTGCGAAAACACAGTGATATAGGGGAAGCTATGAGATTTGCGTGCAAAGACAGCGATATAGGGGAATCTATGGGAGGTGCACAAAAAACAGTGATATAGGGGAAGGTAAGGGAGGTGCGCGAAAACACGGCGATATAGGGAAGTTATGAGAGGTGTGCGAAAACACAGCGATAAAGGGGAAGGTATGAGTGGTGCACAAAAACAAAGCGATGTCGTGGAAGCTATGAGAGGTGTGCGAAAACACGGTCATATAGGGGAAGCTATGAGAGGTGCAAGAAAACACAGCGATATAGGGGAAGCTAAGAGAAGTGCGCAAAATCACAGCAACATACAGGAAGGTAGGAGAGCTGCCCAAAAACTAGGCGATATGTAGGAAACTATTGGATGTGCCTGAAAACACAGCGATATAGGGGAACGTATGGAAGGTGCACAAAAACATAGCGATATAGGGGAATCTATGGGAGGTGCGCGAAAACAGCGATATAGTGGAGCTACGGGAGGTGCACGAAAACACAGCGATGTAGGGGAAGCTATGAGAAGCGCAAGAAAACACAGCGATATAGGGTAGTTATGAGAGGTGCGTGAAAACATGGCGATGTAGGGGAAGCTATTGGAGGTGTGCAAAAACACAGTGATATAGAGGAAGCTATGAGATTTGCGTGCAAAGACAGCGATATAGGGGAATCTATGGGAGGTGCACAAAAAAACAGCGATTTAGGGGAAGGTCAGGGAGGTGCGCAAAAACACAGTGATATAGGGAAGTTATGAGAGGTGCGCGGAAACATGGCGATGTAGGGGAAGCTATTGGAGGTGTGCAAAAACACAGCGATATAGGGGAAGGTATGAGAGGTGTGCGAAAACAAAGCGATGTCGTGGAAGCTATGAGAGGTGCGCGAAAACACGGTCATATAGGGGAATCTATGAGATTTGCGTGCAAAGACAGCGATATAGGGGAAGCTATGGGAGGTGCGCAAATAGACAGTGATATAGGAGAAGCTATGAGAGGTGCAAGAAAACACAGCGATATAGGGGAAGCTAAGAGAGGTGCGCAAAATCACAGCAACATAGAGGAAGGTAGGAGAGCTGCACAAAAACTAGGCGACATGTAGGAAACTATTGGATGTGCGTGAAAGCACAGCGATATAGGGGAAGGTATGAGGGTTGCGCGAAAACACGCCGATGTTGGGGAGTCTATGAGAGGTGTGCAAAAACACAGCGATATAGGGGAAGGTATGAGAGGTACAAAAAAGCACAGTGATATAGGGGAAGGTATGACAGGTGCACAAAAACACAGCGATATAGGGGAAGGTAAGGGAGGTGCGCGAAAACACAGCGATATAGGGTAGTTATAAGAGGTGAGCAAAACACGGCAATGTTGGGGAAACTATGGGAGGTACGTGAAAACACAGCAATGTACGGGAAGCTATGAGAAATGTGCGAAATCACAGCGACATAGGGGAAGTTAGGAGAGCTGCACAAAAACAAGGCGATATGTAGGAAACTATTGGCTGTGCATGAAAACAGTGATATACGGGAAGGTATGAGTGGTGCACGAAAACACGGCGATGTTGGGAAAGCTATGAGAGGTGTGCAAAAACACAGCGATGTAGGGGAAGGTATGAGAGGTGCGCAAAATCACAGCATTATAGGGGAAGCTATGAGAGGTGAACAAAAACACGGCGATGTAGGGAAATCTATAGGAGGTGCATGAAAACACAGCAATATAGGGGAAGGTATGAGAAGCGCAAGAAAACAGGGCGATATTGGGGAATCTATGAGAGGTGAGCGAAAACACAGCAATGTAGAGGAAGCTATGGGAGGTGCGCGAAAACGCAGCGATATATGGGAAGCTATGAGAGCTGCGCAAAAACAGGGCGATATAGGGGAAGCTATGTCAGGTGTGTGAAAACAGAGTGATATAGGGGAAGGTATGAGAGGTGCATGAAAACGCAGCGATGTATAGGAAAGTATGAGAGATGCGCAAAATCACAGCGACATAGGGGAAGGTAGGAGAGCTCCACAAAAACAAGGCGATATATAGGAAACTATTGGATGTGCATGAATCACAGCGATATAGGGGAAGGAATGAGAAGTGCAAGAAAACACGATGATATAGGGGAAGCTATGAGAGGTGCGCGAAAACACGGCGATGTTGGGGAAGCTATGGGAGGTGCGCGAAAACACAGCAATGCAGGGGAATGGATGAGCGGTGAGCAAAAACACAGCGACATAGGGGAAGGTATGGGATGTCTGTGTAAAGACGGCGATATAGAGGATGGTATGAGAGGTGCCCGAATACACGATATAGGGAAGGTATGAGAAGTGCGCGACAACACAGCAATGTAGGGGAATCTATGTGAGGTGCACGAAAACACGGCGATATAGGGTAGTTATGAGAGGTGCGTGAAAACATGGCGATGTAGGGGAAGCTATTGGAGGTGTGCGAAAACACAGTGATATAGTGGAGCTACGGGAGGTGCACAAAAACACAGCGATGTAGGAGAAGGTAAGGGAGGTGTGCGAAAACACAGCGATATAGGGGAAGGTATGAGAGGTGCGCAAAATCACAGCGTTAAAGGGGAAGTTATGAGAGGTGAACAAAAACACGGCGATGTAGGGAAAGCTATGGGAGGTGCATGAAAACACAGCGATATAGGGGAAGGTATGAGAAGTGCAAGAAAACACGATGATATAGGGGAAGCTATGAGAGGTGCGCAAAAACACGGCGATGTTGGGGAAGCTATGGGAGGTGCGCGAAAACACAGCAATGCAGGGGAATGGATGAGCGGTGAGCAAAAACTCAGCGACATAGGGGAAGGTATGGGATGTCTGCGTAAAGACGGCGATATAGGGGATGGTATGAGAGGTGCCCGAATACACGATATAGGGAAGGTATGAGAAGTGCGCGACAACACAGCAATGTAGGGGAATCTATGTGAGGTGCACGAAAACACGGCGATATAGGGTAGCTATGAGAGGTGCGTGAAAACATGGCGATGTAGGGGAAGCTATTGGAGGTTTGCGAAAACACAGTGATATAGTGGAGCTACGGGAGGTGCACAAAAACACAGCGATGTAGGGGAAGGTAAGGGAGGTGTGCGAAAACACGGCGATATAGGGGAAGGTATGAGAGGTGCGTGAAAACATGGCGATGTAGGGGAAGCTATTGGAGGTGTGTGAAAACACAGTGATATAGGGGAAGGTTTGAGAGGTGCGTGAAAACATGGCGATGTAGGGGAAGCTATTTGAGTTGTGCGAAAACACAGTGATATAGGGGAAGCTATGAGATTTGCGTGCAAAGACAGCGATATAGGGGAATCTATGGGAGGTGCACAAAAAAACAGCGATTTAGGGGAAGGTAAGGGAGGTGCACGAAAACACGGCGATGTAGGGGAAGGTATGAGAGGGAAGCGAAAACACAGCGATATAGGGAAAGCTATGGGAGGTACACGAAAACACGGCGATATAGGGGAAGGTAAGGGAGGTGCGCAAAAACACAGTGATATAGGGAAGTTATGAGAGGTGCGCGGAAACATGGCGATGTAGGGGAAGCTATTGGAGGTGTGCAAAAACACAGCGATATAGGGGAAGGTATGGGAGGTACACGAAAACACGGCGATATAGGGGAAGGTAAGGGAGGTGCGTGATAACACAGCGATATAGTGGAAGGTATAAGAGGTGCGCGAAAACACAGCGATATATGGGAATCTATGGGAGGTGCATGAAAACAGATAGAGAAAGGGGAAGGTATGAGAGGTGTGAGAAAACACAGCGATATAGGGGAAGGTATGAGAGATGAGCGAAAACTCAGTTAAAAAGGGGGAGGTATGAGAGGTGCGTGAGAACATGGCGATATAGGGGAATGTATGGGAGGTGCATTAAAACACTGCGATACAGGGGAAGGTATGAGAGGTGCCCGATAACACAGTGATATAGGGGAAGATATAGGAGATGCGCGAAAACACGGCGATATAGGGGAAGGTATAAGAGATGAGCAAAAACTCAGCTAAATAGGGGAAGGTATAAGAGGTGCGCGAGTACACGGCAATATAGGCAAAGCTGTGAGAGGTGAGCAAAAACAGCGATATAGGGGAAGGTATGAGAGGTGCGTGAAAAAACAGCGATTTGGGGGAAGCTATGAGAGGTGCGCAAAAACACAGCGATATAGGGGAAGGTATGAGAGGTGCGCGAAAGAACAGTGATATAGGGGAAGCTATGGGAGGTGCACGAAAATGAAGCGATATAGGGGACGGTTTGAGAGGTGCGTGAAAACACAACGATATAGGGGAAGGTATCAGAGGTGCGTGAAAACACAGCGATATAGGGGAAGCTATGAGAGGTGCGCGAAAATATTGCATCTTATAGAAACCTATGAGAGGTGCACGAGAACACAGCAATAGAGCGGATGCTATGAGAGGTGTGCAATAACACAGCAAAAAAGGGGAAGGTAGGAGAAGTGTGCGAAAACACAGCGATATATGGCAAACTATGGAAGGTGCGTGAAAACAGGGCGATATAAGGGTAGGTATGAGAGGTGCATGAAAAGACATTGATAAGCTAAAAGCTATGAGAGGTGCGCAAAAACACAGCGATATAAGGGAAGGTATGAGTGGTGCGCGAAAACATATAGATATAGGGGAAACTACCAGAGGTCCGTGAAAAAACATTGATATAGTGGAAGGTATGAGAGGTGTGCGAAAACACAACGATATAGGGGAAGGTATGAGAGGTGCACAAAACTACAGCGATATATGGGAAGCTATGAGAGGTGCACGAAAGCACAGTGAAATAGGGGAAGCTATGGGAGGTGCGCAAAATCACGGCGATATAGGGGAAGGTATAAGAGATGAGCAAAAACTCAGCTAAAAAGGGGAAGGTATGAGAGGTGAGCGAGTACACGGCAATATAGGCAAAGCTGTGAGAGGTGAGCAAAAACAGCGATATAGGGGAAGATATGAGAGGTGCGCGAAAACACAACAATATAGGGGAAGCTACGAGAGGTGCGCGAAAACACAGCGATATATGGGAAGCTATGGGAGGTGCATGAAAACAGAGCGAGAAAGGGGAAGGTACGAGAGGTGTGAGAAAACACAGCAATATAGGGGGATCTATGGGAGGTGCGTGAAAGCATGGCGATATATGGAGAAGGTATGAGAGGTGCACGAAAACAAAGTGATATAGTGGAAGCTATGCGAGGTGTGCAATAACACGGCGATATAGGGCAAGCTATGAGAGGTGCGTGAACACTCAGTGATTTGGGGCAAGGTATAAGAGGTGCGCGAAAACATTGCAATATATGGAAAGCTACGAGAGATGGGCAAAAACAAAGCGATAGAGGGGAAGGTATGGGAGGTGCATGACAACACGGCGATATAGCGGAAGGTATGAGACCAGCGCGAGAGCACAACGATATAGGGGAAGCTATGCGAGGTGTGCAAAAACACGGCGATATAGAGGAAGCTATGAGAGGAGCACGAGAACACTGCGATTTGGTGGAAACTATGAGAGGTGCGCGAAAACATTGCAATATATGGAAAGCTATGAGAGGTGCACGAGAACACAGCGATACAGGGGAAGCTATGAGAGGTGCGTGATAACACAGCGATATAGGGATAGGTATGCATGCTGCATGAAAACACAGTGATATCGGGGAAGGTATGAGAGGTGCGGTAAAACACGATGAAATAGGGGAAGGAATGAAAGGTACGCATTAACACAGCGATATAGCAGAAGGTATGAGAGGTGTGCAAAAACACAGTGATATAGGGGAAGCTATGGGAGGTGCGCGAACACACGGCGATATACGTGAAGCTATGAGTGGTGCTTGAAAACACGTCGATATGGGGGAAGCGATGAGAGGTGCACGAAAACACAACGATGTAGGGGACGGTATGAGAGGTGCGTAAAAACACAGCGATATAGTGGTAGGTATGCGAGGCGCATGAAAACACAGTGATATTGGGGAAGCTATGGGAGGTGTGCGAAATCACGGCGATATACGTGAAGGTATGAGAGGTGCGTGAAAACACGTCGATATAGGGGAAGGTATGAGAGATGAGGAAAAACTCAGCTAAAAAGGGGAAGGTATGAGAGATGCGCGAGAACACGGCGATATAGGCAAAGTTGTGACAGGTGAGCAAAAACACAGTGATATATGGGAAGCTATGGGAGGTGCGTGGAAGCACGGCGATATAGGGGAAGATATGAGAGGTGCGTGAAAGCATAGCAATGTAGGGGAAGCTGTGCGAGGTGCACAAGAGCACGGTGATATGTGGAAGCTATGGGAGGTGCGCAAAAACACAACGATTTGGGGGAATATATTAGAGGGGCATGATAACGCGGCGAGAAATGGGAAGCTATGGGAGGTCCATGAAAACAGTGTGAGACAGGGGAAGTGATCAGAGCTGCACGAGAGCACAGCTACTTAGGGGCGATATAGGGGAAGGTATGAGAGGAGTGTGAAAAAAGAACGATACAGGGAAGTTATGCGAGCTGCGCGAAAACACAGTGATATAGGGGAGGCTATGGGAGGTGCGCGAAAACGGCGATATAGGGGAAGGTATGACAGGTGCACGAAAACACAGTGATATAGAGGAAGGTATGACAGGTTATGGGAGGTGCTTGATAACACAGCGATATAGGGGAAGGTATGACAGGTGCACGAAAACACAGTGATATAGGGGAGGCCATGGGAGGTGTGCGAAAACAGGGCGATATACGTGAAGGTATGAGAGCTGCGCGAGAACACGGCGATACAGGCAAAGCTATCAGAGGTGAGCAAAAACACAGCGATATAGGGGAAAGTATGAGAGGTGTGTGAAAACACAACGATATAGGGGAAGCTATGAAAGGTGCGCGAAAACGGTGATATAGGGGAAGCTATGAGAGGTGCGCGAAAACTGTGATATAGGGGAAGCTATGAGAGGTGCGCGAAAACACTGCAATTTGGGGGAAGCTATCAGAAGTGTACGAAAACATTGCAATATATGGCAAGCTATGAGAGGTGCGCGAAAACACGGCGATATAGGGGAAGGTATGAGTGCTGCGCGAAAACATATCGATATTGGAGAAGCTACGAGAGGTGCCTGAAAAAATATCGATATAGTGGAAGTTATGAGAGGTATGCGAAAACAGAACGATATAAGGGAATGTATGAGAGGTGCGTGAAAACACAGCGATATAGGGGTAGCTATGGGAGGTGCGCGAAAACACAGCGATATAGGGGAAGGTATGAGTGGTGCGCGAAAACATATTGATATAGGGGAAGCTACAAGAGGTGCGTGAAAAAACATCGATACAGTGGAAGGTATGAGAGGTGTGCGAAAACACAACGATATAAGGGAAGGTATGAGAGGTGCGTGAAAACACAGTGATATAGGGGAAGCTACGGGAGGTGCGCGAACACACGACGATATACGTGAAGCTATGAGTGGTACTTGAAAACACGTCGATATGGGGGAAGTGATGAGAGGTGCACGAAAACACAACGATGTAGGGGACGGTATGAGAGGTGCGTAAAAACACAGCGATATAGTGGTAGGTATGCGAGGTGCATGAAAACACAGTGATATAGGGGAAGGTATGAGAGGTGTGCAAAAGCACAACGGTATAGGGGAAGTTATCAGAGGTGCGCAAAAACACAGTGATATTGGGGAAGCTATGGGAGGTGTGCGAAATCACGGCGATATACGTGAAGGTATGAGAGGTGCGTGAAAACACATCGATATAGGGGAAGGTATGAGAGATGAGCAAAAACTCAGCTAAAATGGGGAAGGTATGAGAGATGCACGAGAACACGGCGATATAGGCAAAGCTGTGACAAGTGAGCAAAAACACAGCGATATATGGGAAGCTATGGGAGGTGCGTGGAAGCACGGCGATATAGGGGAAGATATGAGAGGTGCGTGAAAATATAGCAAAGTAGGGGAAGCTGTGCAAGGTGCGCAAGAGCACGGTGATATGTGGAAGCTATTGGAGGTGCGCAAAAACACAGCGATTTGGGGGAATATATTAGAGGGTCACGATAACGCGGCGAGAAATGGGAAACTATGGGAGGTCCATGAAAACAGTGTGAGACAGGGGAAGTGATCAGAGCTGCACGAGAGCACAGCTACTTAGAGGCGATATGGGGGAAGGTATGAGAGGAGTGTGAAAAAAGAACGATACAGGGAAGGTATGTGAGCTGCGCGAAAACACAGTGATATAGGGGAGGCTATGGGAGGTGCGCGAAAACGGCGATATAGAGGAAGGTATGACAGGTGCACGAAAACACAGTGATATAGGGGAAGGTATGAGAGGTATGACAGTCTATGGGAGGTGCTTGATAACACAGCGGTATAGGGGAAGGTATGACAGGTGCACAAAAACACAGTGATATAGGGAGGCTATGGGAGGTGCGCGAAAACAGGGCGATATACGTGAAGGCATGAGAGGTGCGCGAGAACACGGCGATACAGGCAAAGCTATCAGAGGTGAGCAAAAACACAGCGATATAGGGGAAAGTAAGAGAGGTGTGTGAAAACACAACGATATAGGGGAAGCTATGAAAGGTGCGCGAAAACTGTGATATAGGGGAAGCTATGAGAGGTGCGCGAAAACACTGCGTTTTCGGGGAAGCTATCAGAAGTGTACGAAAACATTGCAATATATGGCAAGCTATGAGAGGTGCGCGAAAACACGGCGATATAGGGGAAGGTATGAGTGCTGCACGAAAACATATCGATATAGGGGAAGCTACGAGAGGTGCGTGAAAAAATATCGATATAGTGGAAGTTATGAGAGGTGTGCGAAAACAGAACGATATAAGGGAATGTATGAGAGGTGCGTGAAAACACAGTGATATAGGGGTAGCTATGGGAGGTGCGCGAAAACACAGCGATATAGGGGAAGGTATGAGTGGTGCGCGAAAACATATTGATATAGGGGAAGCTACGAGAGGTGCGTGAAAAAACATCGATATAGTGGAAGGTATGAGAGGTGTGCGAAAACACAACGATATAAGGGAAGGTATGAGAGGTGCGTGAAAACACATCGATATAGGGGAAGCTATGGGAGGGGAGTGAAAACACAGCGATATAGCGGAATGTATGGGAGGTGCGTTAAAACACTGCGATACAGGGGAAGGTATGAGAGGTGCGCAAAAGCACAGCGATATATGGGAAGCTATGAGAGGTGCACGAAAGCACGGCGATATTGGGGAAGGTTTGAGAGGTGCGCGAAAACACAGTCATATATGGGAAGTTATGGGAGGTGCGCGAAAACACGGCGATATACGTGAAGGTATGAGAGGTGTGTGAAAACACGTCGATAGAGGGGAAGGTATGAGAAATGAGCGAAAACTCAGTTAAAAAGGGGAAAGTATGAGAGGTGCGTGAGAACATGGCGATATAGGCAAATCTATCAGAGTTGAGCAAGAACAGCGGTATAGGGGAAGGTATTATGATATAGCGGAAGCTATGCGAGGTGCACAATAACACGACGATATAGGGGATGGAATGAGAGGAGCGCGAGAACATGGCGATATGGGCAAAGCTATCAGAGGTGAGCTAAAAACAGCGTTTTCGGGGAAGGTTTTAGAGGTGCGCCAAAACACAACGATATAGGGGAAGCTATGCGAGGTGTGCAATAACACGGCGATATAGGGCAAGCTATGAGAGGTGCGCGAACACTCAGCGATTTGGGGCAAGGTGTGAGAGGTGCGCGAAAACATTGCAATATATGGAAAGCTACGAGAAATGCACAAAAACAAAGCGATAGAGGGGAAGGTATGGGAGGTGCATGACAACACGGCGATATAGCGGAAGGTATGAGACGAGCGCGAGAACACAACGATATAGGGGAAGCTATGCGAGGTGTGCAAAAACACGGAGATATAGAGGAAGCTATGAGAGGAGCACGAGAACACTGCGATTTGGTGGAAACTATGAGGGGTGCGCGAAAACATTGCAATATATGGAAAGCTATGAGAGGTGCACGAGAACACAGCAATACAGGGGAAGCTATGAGAGGTGCGTGATAACACAGCGATATAGGGATAGGTATGCGTGCTGCATGAAAACACAGTGATATCGGGGAAGGTATGAGAGGTGCGGTAAAACACGATGAAATAGGGGAAGGAATGAAAGGTACGCATTAACACAGCGATATAGCAGAAGGTATGAGAGGTGTGTGAAAACACAGTGATATAGGGGAAGCTACGGGAGGTGCGCGAACACAAGACGATATACGTGAAGCTATGAGTGGTGCTTGAAAACACGTCGATATGGGGGAAGTGATGAGAGGTGCACGAAAACACAACGATGTAGGGGACGGTATGAGAGGTGCGTAAAAACACAGCGATATAGTGGTAGGTATGCGAGGTGCATGAAAGCACAGTGATATAGGGGAAGGTATGAGAGGTGTGCAAAAGCACAACGGTATAGGGGAAGGTATCAGAGGTGCGCAAAAACACAGTGATATTGGGGAAGCTATGGGAGGTGTGCGAAATCACGGCGATATACGTGAAGGTATGAGAGGTGCGTGAAAACACGTCGATATAGGGGAAGGTATGAGAGATGAGCAAAAACTCAGCTAAAAAGGAGAAGGTATGAGAGATGCGCGAGAACACGGCGATATAGGCAAAGTTGTGACAGGTGAGCAAAAACACAGCGATATATGGGAAGCTATGGGAGGTGCGTGGAAGCACGGCGATATAGGGGAAGATATGAGAGGTGCGTGAAAACATAGCAATGTAGGGGAAGCTGTGCGAGGTGCACAAGAGCACGGTGATATGTGGAAGCTATGGGAGGTGCGCAAAAACACAGCGATTTGGGGGAATATATTAGAGGGGCATGATAAAGCGGCGAGAAATGGGAAGCTATGGGAGGTCCATGAAAACAGTGTGAGACAGGGGAAGTGATCAGAGCTGCACGAGAGCACAGCTACTTAGGGGCGATATAGGGGAAGGTATGAGAGGAGTGTGAAAAAAGAACGATACAGGGAAGTTATGCGAGCTGCGCGAAAACACAGTGATATAGGGGAGGCTATGGGAGGTGCGCGAAAACGGCGATATAGGGGAAGGTATGACAGGTGCACGAAAACACAGTGATATAGGGGAAGGTATGACAGGTATGACAGGCTATGGGAGGTGCTTGATAACACAGCGGTATAGGGGAAGGTATGACAGGTGCACGAAAACACAGTGATATAGGGGAGGCTATGGGAGGTGCGCGAAAACAGGGCAATATACTTGAAGGTATGAGAGGTTCGCGAGAACATGGCGATACAGGCAAAGCTATCAGAGGTGAGCAAAAACACAGCGAAATAGGGGAAAGTAAGAGAGGTGTGTGAAAACACAACGATATAGGGGAAGCTATGAAAGGTGCGCGAAAACGGTGATGTAGGGGAAGCTATGAGAGGTGCACAAAAACACTGCGTTTTGGGGGAAGCTATCAGAAGTGTACGAAAACATTGCAATATATGGCAAGCTATGAGAGGTGCGCGAAAACACGGCGATATAGGGGAAGGTATGAGTGCTGCGCGAAAACATATCGATATAGGGGAAGCTACGAGAGGTGCGTGAAAAAATATCGATATAGTGGAAGTTATGAGTGATGTGCGAAAACAGAACGATATAAGGGAATGTATGAGGGGTGCGTGAAAACACAGCGATATAGGGGTAGTTATGGGAGGTGCGCGCAAACACAGCGATATAGGGGAAGATATGAGTGGTGCGCGAAAACATATTGATATAGGGGAAGCTACGAGAGGTGCGTGAAAAAACATCGATATAGTGGAAGGTATGAGAGGTGTGCGAAAACACAACGATATAAGGGAAGGTATGAGAGGTGCGTGAAAACACATCGATATAGGGGAAGCTATGGGAGGGGCGTGAAAACACAGCGATATAGGGGAATGTATGGGAGGTGCGTTAAAACACTGTGATACAGCGGAAGGTATGAGAGGTGCGCAAAAGCACAGCGATATATGGGAATCTATGAGAGGTGCACGAAAGCACGGCGATATTGGGGAAGGTTTGAGAGGTGCGCGAAAACACAGTCATATATGGGAAGTTATGGGAGGTGCGCGAAAACACGGCGATATACGTGAAGGTATGAGAGGTGCGTGAAAGCACGTCTATAGAGGCTAAGGTATGAGAGATGAGCGAAAACTCAGTTAAAAAGGGGAAAGTATGAGAGGTGCGTGAGAACATGGCGATATAGGCAAATATATCAGAGTTGAGCAAGACCACAGCGGTATAGGGGAATGTATGGGAGGTGCGTTAAAACACTGCGATACAGGGGAAGGTATGAGAGGTGCGCAAAAGCACAGCGATATATGGGAAGCTATGAGAGTTGCACGAAAGCACGGCGATATTGGGGAAGGTTTGAGAGGTGCGCGAAAACACAGTCATATATGGGGAGTTATGGGAGGTGCGCGAAAACACGGCGATATACGTGAAGGTATGAGAGGTGCGTGAAAACACGTCGATATAGGGGAAGGTATGAGAGAAGAGCGAAAACTCAGTTAAAAAGGGGAAAGTATGAGAGGTGCGTGAGAACATGGCGATATAGGCAAATCTATCAGAGTTGAGCAAGAACACAGCGGTATAGGGGAAGGTATTATGATATAGCGGAAGCTATGCGAGGTGCGCAATAACACGACGATATAGGGGATGGAATGAGAGGCGCGAGAACATGGCGATATAGGCAAAGCTATCAGAGGTGAGCTAAAACACAGCGTTATAGGGGAAGGTTTTAGAGGTGCGCCAAAACACAACGATATAGGGGAAGCTATGCGAGGTGTGCAATAACACGGCGATATAGGGCAAGCTATGAGAGGTGCGCGAACACTCAGCGATTTGGGGCAAGGTGTGAGAGGTGCGCGAAAACATTGCAATATATGGAAAGCTACGAGAAATGCACAAAAACAAAGCGATAGAGGGGAAGGTATGGGAGGTGCATGACAACACGGCGATATAGCGGAAGGTATGAGACGAGCGCGAGAACACAACGATATAGGGGAAGCTATGCGAGGTGTGCAAAAACACGGCGATATAGAGGAAGCTATGAGAGGAGCACGAGAACAGTACGATTTGGTGGAAACTATGAGAGGTGCGCGAAAACATTGCAATATATGGAAAGCTATGAGAGGTGCACGAGAACACAGCGATACAGGGGAAGCTATGACAGGTGCGTGATAACACAGCGATATAGGGATAGGTATGCATGCTGCATGAAAACACAGTGATATCGGGGAAGGTATGAGAGGTGCGGTAAAACACGATGAAATAGGGGAAGGAATGAAAGGTACGCATTAACACAGCGATATAGCAGAAGGTATGAGAGGTGTGCAAAAACACAGTAATATAGGGGAAGCTATGGGAGGTGCGCGAAAACACTGCGTTTTGGGGGAAGCTATCAGAAGTGTACGAAAACATTGCAATATATGGCAAGCTATGAGAGGTGCGCGAAAACACGGCGATATAGGGGAAGGTATGAGTGCTGCGCGAAAACATATCGATATAGGGGAAGCTACGAGAGGTGCGTGAAAAAATTTCGATATAGTGGAAGTTATGAGAGGTGTGCGAAAACAGAACGATATAAGGGAATGTATGAGAACTGCGTGAAAACACAGCGATATAGGGGTAGCTATGGGAGGTGCGCGAAAACACAGCGATATAGGGGAAGGTATGAGTGGTGCGCGAAAACATATTGATATAGGGGAAGCTACGAGAGGTGCGTGAAGAAACATCGATATAGTGGAAGGTATGAGAGGTGTGCGAAAACACAACGATATAAGGGAAGGTATGAGAGGTGCGTGAAAACACATCGATATAGGGGAAGCTATGGGAGGGGCGTGAAAACACAGCAATATAGGGGAATGTATGGGAGGTGCATTAAAACACTGCGATACAGGGGAAGGTATGAGAGGTGCGCAAAAGCACAGCGATATATGGGAAGCTATGAGAGGTGCACGAAAGCACGGCGATATTGGGGAAGGTTTGAGAGGTGCGCGAAAACACAGTCATATATGGGAAGTTATGGGAGGTGCGCAAAAACACGGCGATATACGTGAAGGTTTGAGAGGTGCGTGAAAACACGTCGATAGAGGGGAAGGTATGAGAGATGAGCGAAAACTCAGTTAAAAAGGGGAAAGTATGAGAGGTGCGTGAGAACATGGCGATATAGGCAAATATATCAGAGTTGAGCAAGACCACAGCGGTATAGGGGAATGTATGGGAGGTGCGTTAAAACACTGCGATACAGGGGAAGGTATGAGAGGTGCGCAAAAGCACAGCGATATATGGGAAGCTATGAGAGTTGCACGAAAGCACGGCGATATTGGGGAAGGTTTGAGAGGTGCGCGAAAACACAGTCATATATGGGAAGTTATGGGAGGTGCGCGAAAACACGGCGATATATGTGAAGGTATGAGAGGTGCGTGAAAACACGTCGATATAGGGGAAGGTATGAGAAATGAGCGAAAACTCAGTTAAAAAGGGGGAAGTATGAGAGGTGCGTGAGAACATGGCGATATAGGCAAATCTATTAGAGTTGAGCAAGAACACAGCGGTATAGGGGAAGGTATTATGATATAGCGGAAGCTATGCGAGGTGCGCAATAACACGACGATATAGGGGATAGAATGAGAGGAGCGCGAGAACATGGCGATATAGGCAAAGCTATCAGAGGTGAGCTAAAACACAGCGTTATAGGGGAAGGTTTTAGAGGTGCGCCAAAACACAACGATATAGGGGAAGCTATGCGAGGTGTGCAATAACACGGCGATATAGAGGAAGCTATGAGAGGAGCACGAGAACACTGCGATTTGGTGGAAGCTATGAGAGGTGCGCGAAAACATTGCAATATATGGAAAGCTATGAGAGGTGCACGAGAACACAGCGATACAGGGGAAGCTATGACAGGTGCGTGATAACACAGCGATATAGGGATAGGTATGCGTGCTGCATGAAAACACAGTGATATCGGGGAAGGTATGAGAGGTGCGGTAAAACACGATGAAATAGGGGAAGGTATGAGAGGTGCGTTTAAATACGTCGATATAGGGGAAGTTATGAGAGATGAGCAAAAACTCAGGTAAAAAGGGGAAGATATGAGAGATGCGCGAGAACACGGCGATATAGGCAAAGCTGTGACAGGTGAGCAAAAACACAGCGATATATGGGAAGCTATGGGAGGTGCGCGAAAATACCATGATTTGTGGGAAACTATCAGAAGTGCACAAAAACATTGCAATATATGGCAAGCAATGAGAGGTGCGTGAAAACACAGCGATAGAATGGAAGGTAAGAGAGGTGCGCGAAAGCACTGCTATTTGGGGGAAGCTATGAGAGGTGCACGAGACACAGTGCTAGAGGGGAAGGTATGAGGGGTGCGCAAAAACAGTGATATGGGGAATCTATGGGAGGTGCACGAACACACGGAGATATACGTGAAGGTATGAGTGGTGCTTGAAAACACGTCGTTATAGGGGAAGTGATGGGAGGTGCTCAAAAACACAGCAATATATGGGACGTTATGAGACCCCTATATCACCGTGTTTTCGCGCACATCTCATATCTTCTCCTATATCGCTGTCATCAAGCAGCTCTCATAACTTCCCCTATATTGCTCAGTTTTCACGCATCTCCCATAGCTTCCCCTATGTCGCTGTGCTCTCTTGCACCTCTCATCACTTCCTCTATATCGCCGTTTTCATGGACCTTCCATAGCTTCCCAATTTTTGCCGTGTTTTCGCGCACCTCTCATAGATTCCCCAAAATTGCTGTGTTTTTTCACACCTCGCATAACTTCCCCTACATCGCTATGTTTCTGCGCACCTCTCATAGCTTCCCCTATATTGCTGTTTTCTCACACCTCTCATACTTTCCCCTTTACCGCTGTGTTTTCATGCACCTCCTATAGCTTCCCATATATCGCTGTCTTTTCGCACAGCTCTCATACATTCCACTATATCGCTGTGTTTTTGCGCACCTCTTGTAGCTTTCCCTATATCAACGTGTTTTCGCGCAGCGCTCATAACGTCCCATATATCGTTGTGTTTTCACACTCCTCTCATACCTTTCCCTACATCGCTGTGTTTTTGCTCACCACTCATAGCTTTGACTATAATGCCGTGTTTTCCCGCACCTCTCATACCTTCCCCTTTTTAGCTGAGTATTCGCTCATCTCTTATATCTTCCCCTATATCGATATGTATTCACGCACCTCTCATACCTACACGTATATCGCTCCGTTTTTGCGCACCTCCCTTATCTTTCCCTATATCACTATGTTTTCATGCATCTCTCACACATTCCCCTTTTCGTAGTGTTTTCACGCATCTCCCATACATTCCCCTATATCACTGTGTTTTCATGCACCTCCCATAGCTTCCCCAATATCGCTGTGTTTTCACGCACCTCTCATCCCTTCCCCGATATCACTGTTAATTCGTGCAACTCCCAAGGATTCCTCTATATCGCTGTGTTATCAAGCAGCTCTCAGAGCTTCCCATATATTGCTCTGTTTTCACGCACTTCCCATAGATTCTGCTATGTCACTGTGCTCTCGTGCACCTCTCATCACTTCTCCTACATCGCCCTGTTTTCACGGACCTCCCATTGCTTCCTATTTATTGCAGTGTTTTCGCGCACCTCTCATAGCTTTCCATATATTGCAATGTTTTCGCGCACCTCCTTAGCATCCCCTGTATCGCCGTGTTCTGGCGCACCTCGCATAGCTTCCGCTACCTCTGATACCTTCTCCTATTCTGGCCGTGTTTTCACGCACATCCCATAGCTTCCCCTATATTGCTGTGTTTTCTCACACCTCTCATACCTTCTCCTATATCGCCGTGTTTTCACGCTTCTCCCATAGCTTCCCCTATATTGCTGTGTTTTCTCACACCTCTCATACCTTCCCCTATATCACTCTGTTTTCGTCATCTCCCATAGCATCCCATATATTGCTGTGTTTTCGCGCACCTCTCATAACTTTGCCTATATCTCTGTGTTTTCATGCACCTCCCATAGCTTCCCCTACATTGCTGTGTTTTTGCGCACCTCTCATACCTTCCCCTCTTTTGCCGTGTTTTAACTCATCTCCATAGCTTCCCATATATCGCTGTGTTTTCGCGTGCCTATCACACCAGCCACTATAGTGCTGTGTTTTCGCACACCTCCCATAGATTCCCCTGTATCACTGTGCTTTAATGCACCTCTGATACCAACCCCTATATCGTTGTGCTTTCGTGCACCTCTCATACCTTCCCCTATATTACTGTATTTTCATGCACCACGCATATCTACCCCTATATCGCTGTGCTATCAGGCACCTCTCATAGCTTCCCCTCTATCGCTGTGTTCTCGTGCACATCTCATAGCTTTCCCTATATCGCAGTGTTTTTGTGCACCTCGCATAACTTCCCCTACATTGCCATGTTTTCGTGCACCTCTCATATTTTCCCCTATAATGCTGTGTTATCAAGCGGCTCTCATAACTTCCCTTATATTGCTCTGTTTTCACACACCTCCCATAGCTTCTGCTAAGTAGCTGTGCTCTCGTGCACCTCTCATCATTTCCCCTGTATCGTACTGTTTTCATGGACCTCCCATAGCTTCCCATTTCTCGCTGCGTTTTTGCGCGCCTCTCATAGCTTCCCATATATTGCGATGTTTTCGCATCCTTCTCATATATTCCCCCAAATCGCTGTGTTTTTGTGCACCTATCATAGCTTCCCCTATATCACCGTGTTTTCAAGCACCTCTCATAACTTCCCCTTTCTCGCTCTGTTTTCGTGCAACTCCCATAGCTTCCTATATATATATCACCGTTTTTTTGTGCACTTCGCATAGCTTCCCCTATATCGTTGTGTTTTCGCGCAGCTCTCATACCTACCCTCTTATCGCTGTGTTTTTGCTCACCTCTGATAGCTTTGCTTGTTTCGCCGTGTTCTCACGCACCTCTCATACCTTCACGTATATCGCCCTGTTTTCGCGCACCTCCCATAGCTTCCCCTATATCGCTGTATTCACACACCTCCCATACATTCCCCAATATCGCTGTATTTTCGCGCACCTCCCATAGCTTCCCCTATATCGCTGTGTTTTCACGCACCTCTGATCCCTTCCCCAATATCACTGTGATTTCACGCACCTCTCATAGCTTCCCCAATATCGCTGTGTTTGGATGCACCTATCATACCATCCACTATATCGCAGTGTTTTCACTAACTTCTCATAGCTTCCCCTATATCACCGTGCTTTCATGCACCTCTCATACCTTCCACTTTTTAGCTGTGTTTTCGCTCATGTCTCATAACTTCCCCTATATCGCAGTGTTTTCCCGCACCTCTCATACCTTCCCCTGTATCGCAGCGTTTTCGCACACCTCCCATAGCTTCCCCTATATCGCCATGTTTTCGTGCACCTCCCAGAGCTTCCCCTATATCGCTGTTTTTGTGCACCTCCCATTGTTTCCCCAATAAAGCTGTGTTTTTGCGCACCTCTCATACCTTCCCCTGTATTGCTGTGTTTTTGCACACCTCCAATAGCTTCACCTATATCGCTCTGTTTTCTCGCACCTCCTATAGCTTCCCCTATATTGCTGTGTTTTGATGCACATCTGTTAGTTTCCCCTATATCGCTGTGTTTTCGCACACCTCCCATAGCTTCCCCTCTATCGCTGTGCTTTCGCTCAGCTCTTATAGCTTCCCCATATCGCCGTGCTTTCACGCACCTCCCATAGCTTCCCCTATATCACTGTGTTTTGATGCACCTATCATACCATCCACTATATCGCAGTGTTTTCACTCACTTCTCATACCTTCCCCTATATTGCCGTGCTTTCATGCACCTCTCATACCTTCCCCTTGTTAGCTGTGTTTTCGCTCATGTCTCATAAATTCCCCTATATCGCAGTGTTTTCCCGCACCTCTCATACCTTCACCTGTGTCGCTGCGTTTTCGTACAGCTCCCATAGCTTCCCCTATATCGCTGTGTTTTCACACACCTCTCATAGCTTCCTCTATATCGCTCTGTTTTCCCACACTTCCCATAGGTTCCCCTATATTGCTGTGTTTTCGTGCACCTCTGTTAGTTTCCCATATATCGGCGTGTTTTTGAGCACCTCCCATAGCTTCCCCTCTATCGCTGTATTTTCACACACCTCACATACCTTCCCCAATATGGCTGTGTTTTCACGCACCTCTCATACGTTGCCCTTTATCGCCGTGTTTTCGCACACCTCCCATAGCTTCCCCTTACTGCTGTGTTTTCCCGCACCTCCCAGACATTCCCCAATATGGCTGTGTTTTCGCGCATCTCTGATGCCTTCCCCTTTATCGCCGTGTTTTAGAGCACCTCCCATAGCTTCCCCTGTATCGCTGTGTTTTCGCTCAGCACTTATAGCTTCCCCTATATCGTCGTGTTTTCACGCACCTTCCATGGCTTCCCCTATATCGTCGTGTTTTCACGCACCTTCCAGAGCTTCCCCTATATCGCTGTGTTTTCGTGGACCTCCCATAGTTTCCCAACAACGCTGTGTTTTCGCGCACCTCCCATAGCTTCCCCTATATCACTGTGTTTTGATGCACCTATCATACCTTCCCCTATATCGCTGTGTATTCGCCCGCCTCTCATATCTTTGCCTATATCACCGTGTTATCGCGCACTTCTCATACCTTCCACTTTTTAGCTGCGTTTTGCTCATCTCTCACACATTCCCCTATATCGCCGTGTTTTCGCGCACCTCTCATACCTTCACGTATATCGCCGTGCGTTCGCACACCTCTCAAGACTTCCCCATGTCACTGTGTTTTCACACAGTTCTCATAACTTCCCCTATATCATCCTGTTTTCGCGCACCTCCGATACCTTCCCCTGTATCGCCGTGCTTTCGTGCACCTCTCATACCTTCCCCTATATAGCCGTGTTTTCGAGCACCTCCCATAGCTTCCCCTCTATCGCTGTGTTTTCGCGCACCTCACATACCTTCCCCAATATGGCTGCGTTTTCGTGCACCTCTCATACGTTGCCCTTTATCACCATGTTTTCGCACACCTCTCATACCTTCTCTTGTATTGCCGTGATTTCGAGCACCTCCCATAGCTTCCCCTCTATTGCTGTGTTTTCGCTCAGCTCTTATAGCTTCCCCTATATCATCGAATTTTCACGCACCTCCGAGAGCTTCCCAATTGCTGAGTTTTCATGCACTTCCCAGAGTTTCCCGATAACGCTGTGTTTTCGCGCACCTCCCATAGCTTTCCCTATATCGCCGTGTTTTCATGCACCTCTCATACCTTCACGTATATCGCCGTGTGTTTGCACACCTCTCAAGGCTTCCCCATATCACTGTGTTTTCGCGCAGCTCTCGTAACTTCCCCTATATCATCCTGTTTTCGCGCACCTCCGATACCTTCCCCGTATCGCCGTGCTTTCGTGCACCTCTCATACCTTCCCCTATATAGCCGTGTTTTCGAGCACCTCCCATAGCTTCCCCTCTATCGCTGTTTTCGCGCACCTCACATACCTTCCCCAATATGGCTGTGTTTTCACGCACCTCTCATACGTTGCCCTTTATCGCCGTGTTTTCACACACCTCCCATAGCTTCCCCTTACTGCTGTGTTTTCCCGCACCTCCCAGACATTCCCCAATATGGCTGTGTTTTCGCGCATCTGTGATGCCTTCCCCTTTATCGCCGTGTTTTAGGGCACCTCCCATAGCTTCCCCTGTATCGCTGTGTTTTCGCTCAGCCCTTATAGCTTCCCCTATATCGTCGTGTTTTCACGCACCTCCCAGAGCTTCCCCTATATCGCTGTGTTTTCATGCACCTCCCATAGTTTCCCAACAACGCTGTGTTTTCGTGCACCTCCCATAGCTTTCCCTATATCGCCGTGTTTTCATGCACCTCTCATACCTTCAAGTATATCGCCGTGCGTTCGCACACCTCTCAAGGCTTCCCCATATCACTGTGTTTGCGCGCAGCTCTCGCAACTTCCCCTATATCATCCTGTTTTAGCGCACCTCCGATACCTTCCCTGTATTGCCGTGTTTTCGCTCTGCCTCATAGCTACCCCGCTATCGTGTTTTCGCTCACCTCCCATAACTTCCCCAATATGGCTGTGTTTTGATGCACCTCTCATACCTTCTCATATATCGCTGTGTTTTCGCGCACCTCTCATACATTCCCCTACATCGGCGTGTTTTCGAGCACCTCTCATACCTTCCTCTATATCACTGTGTTTTCGGGTACCTCCAATACCTTCCCCTATATCGCTGTGTTTTCGGGTACCTCCAATACCTTCCCCTATATCGCTGTGTTTTCGGGTACCTCCAATACCTTCCCCTATATTGCTGTGTTTTCGGGCACTTCTCATACTTTCTGTTATATCACAGAGTTTTCGCTCCACTCTTATAGCTTCCCCTATATCTCCATGCTTTTGCGCACCTCTCATACCTTCCCCTTTTTAGCTGTGTTTTCGCTCATTTCTCATAACTTCCCCTATATCGCAGTGTTATCGCGCACCTCTCATACCTTCCCCTGTATCGCTGTGTTTTTGCACACCTCCAATAGCTTCCCCTATATCGCTCTGGTTTCTCGCACCTCCTATAGCTTCCCCTATATTGCTGTGTTTTGATGCACCTCTGTTAGTTTCCCCTATATCGCTGTGTTTTCACGCACCTCACATAGCTTCCCCTATATTGCTGTGTTTTCGTGCACCTCCCATTGTTTCCCCAATAACGCTGTTTTTTTGCGCACCTCCCATAACTTGCCCTATATGGCTCTGTTTTCGCGCACCTCTGACAGATTTCCCTATATTGCTGTGTTTTCATGCACCTCCCATACCTTCCCCCATATGGCTGTGTTTTTGCGCGCCTCTCATACCTTCCCCTGTATCGCTGTGTTTTTGCACCCCTCCAATAGCTTCCCCTATATCGCTCTGTTTTCTCGCACCTCCCATAGCTTCCCCTATATTGCTGTGTTTTGACGCACCTCTGTTAGTTTCCCCTATATCGCCCTGTTTTCGCACACCTCACATAGCTTCCCCTATATCACCTTGTTTTCGCACACCTCTCATACCTTCCCCTTTTTTGCTGAGTTTTCACACATCTCTCGTAACTTCCCCTATATCGCAATGATTTTCCGCACCTCTCATACAATCCCCTTCCTCACTGTGTTTTCAGGCACCTCCAATACCTTCACCAATATTGCTGTTTTCACGCAACTCCCATAGCTGCCCCTATATTGCGAAGTTTTTGTGCACTTCTCATAGCTTCCCTTAAATCGCTGTTTTCGAGCACCTCGCAGAGCTTCCCCCATATCGCTGTGTTTTCACGCACTTCCCATACCTTCCCCAATATGGCTTTGCTTTTGCGAACCTCTCATACCTTCCCTTGTATCGCTGTGTTTTTGTACACCTCCCATAGCTTCGCCTAAATCGCTGTGTTTTCCCGCACTTCTTATAGCTTCCTCTATATCGCTCTGTTTTCCCGCACCTCCCATAGGCTCACTAATGTAATTGTGTTTGAGTGCACCTCTGATACCTTCCCCTATATCGCTGTGTTTTCGCTCAGCTCTTATAGCTTCCCTTATATCGCTGTGCTTTCATGCACCTCCCATTGTTTCCCCAATAACGCTTTTTTTTGCGCATCTCTCATACCTTCCCCTATATGGCTCTGTTTTCACGCACCTCTGACAGATTCCCCTATATTGCTGTGTTTTCGTGCACCTCCCATACTTTCCCCCATATGGCTGTGTTTTTGCGCACCTCTCATACCTTCCCCTGTATCGCTGTGTTTTTGCACACCTCCAATAGCTTCACCTATATCGCTCTGTTTTCTCGCACCTCCAAGAGCTTCCCCTATATTGCTGTATTTTGATGCACATCTGTTAGTTTCCCCTATATCGCTGTGTTTTCGCGCACCTCCCATAGCTTCCCCTATATCGCTGTGTTTTCGCGCAGCTCTGATAACTTCCCCTATATCGCCGTGTTTTCGCGCACCTCTCATATATTCCTCTACATCGGCGTGTTTTTAAGCACCACTCATACCTTCCTCTATATCGCTGTGTTTTCTCGCACCTCCCATAGCTTCGCCTATATCATTGTGTTTTCGTACACTTCTCATACCTTCCCCTTTTTAGCTGTGTTTTCGCTCATCTGTCATAACTTCCCCTATATCGCAGTGTTTTCGCGCACCTCTCGTAGATTCCCCTTTTTCGCAGTGTTTTTGTGCACCTCCCATAGCTTCCCCTATATTGCTGTGTTTTCGTACGCCTCTCATACCTTCCCCTGCATGGCTCTGTTTTTGCGCACCTCTCACAGATTCCCCTATATTGCTGTGTTTTCGTGCACCTCCCATACCTTCCCCCATATGGCCGTGTTTTTGCGCACCTCTCATACCTTCCCTTGTATCGCTGTGTTTTTGTACACCTCCCATAGCTTCGCCTAAATCGCTGTGTTTTCCCGCACTTCTTATAGCTTCCTCTATATCGCTCTGTTTTCCCGCACCTCCCATAGGCTCACTAATGTAATTGTGTTTGAGTGCACCTCTGATACCTTCCCCTATATCGCTGTGTTTTCGCTCAGCTCTTATAGCTTCCCTTATATCGCTGTGCTTTCATGCACCTCCCATTGTTTCCCCAATAACGCTTTTTTTTGCGCATCTCTCATACCTTCCCCTATATGGCTCTGTTTTCACGCACCTCTGACAGATTCCCCTATATTGCTGTGTTTTCGTGCACCTCCATACTTTCCCCCATATGGCTGTGTTTTTGCGCACCTCTCATACCTTCCCCTGTATCGCTGTGTTTTTGCACACCTCCAATAGCTTCACCTATATCGCTCTGTTTTCTCGCACCTCCAAGAGCTTCCCCTATATTGCTGTATTTTGATGCACATCTGTTAGTTTCCCCTATATCGCTGTGTTTTTCGCGCACCTCCCATAGCTTCCCCTCTATCGCTGTGTTTTCGCGCACCTCACATACCTTCCCCAATATGGCTGCGTTTTCGTGCACCTCTCATTACGTTGCCCTTTATCACCATGTTTTCGCACACCTCTCATACCTTCTCTTGTATTGCCGTGATTTCGAGCACCTCCCATAGCTTCCCCTCTATTGCTGTGTTTTCGCTCAGCTCTTATAGCTTCCCCTATATCATCGAATTTTTCACGCACCTCCGAGAGCTTCCCAATTGCTGAGTTTTCATGCACTTCCAGAGTTCCCGATAACGCTGTGTTTTCGCGCACCTCCCATAGCTTTCCCTATATCGCCGTGTTTTCATGCACCTCTCATACCTTCACGTATATCGCCGTGTGTTTGCACACCTCTCAAGGCTTCCCCATATCACTGTGTTTTCGCGCAGCTCTCGTAACTTCCCCTATATCATCCTGTTTTCGCGCACCTCCGATACCTTCCCGTATCGCCGTGCTTTCGTGCACCTCTCATACCTTCCCCTATATAGCCGTGTTTTCGAGCACCTCCCATAGCTTCCCCTCTATCGCTGTTTTCGCGCACCTCACATACCTTCCCCAATATGGCTGTGTTTTCACGCACCTCTCATACGTTGCCCTTTATCGCCGTGTTTTCACACACCTCCCATAGCTTCCCCTTACTGCTGTGTTTCCCGCACCTCCCAGACATTCCCAATATGGCTGTGTTTCGCGCATCTGTGATGCCTTCCCCTTTATCGCCGTGTTTTAGGGCACCTCCCATAGCTTCCCCTGTATCGCTGTGTTTTCGCTCAGCCCTTATAGCTTCCCCTATATCGTCGTGTTTTCACGCACCTCCCAGAGCTTCCCCTATATCGCTGTGTTTTCATGCACCTCCCATAGTTTCCCAACAACGCTGTGTTTTCGTGCACCTCCCATAGCTTTCCCTATATCGCCGTGTTTTCATGCACCTCTCATACCTTCAAGTATATCGCCGTGCGTTCGCACACCTCTCAAGGCTTCCCCATATCACTGTGTTTGCGCGCAGCTCTCGCAACTTCCCCTATATCATCTGTTTTAGCGCACCTCCGATACCTTCCCTGTATTGCCGTGTTTTCGCTCTGCCTCATAGCTACCCGCTATCGTGTTTTCGCTCACCTCCCATAACTTCCCCAATATGGCTGTGTTATGATGCACCTCTCATACCTTCTCATATATCGCTTGTGTTTTCGCGCACCTCTCATACATTCCCCTACATCGGCGTGTTTTCGAGCACCTCTCATACCTTCCTCTATATCGCTGTGTTTTCGGGTACCTCCAATACCTTCCCCTATATCGCTGTGTTTTCGGGGTACCTCCAATACCTTCCCCTATATTGCTGTGTTTTCGGGCACTTCTCATACTTTCTGTTATATCACAGAGTTTTCGCTCCACTCTTATAGCTTCCCCTATATCTCCATGCTTTTGCGCACCTCTCATACCTTCCCCTTTTTAGCTGTGTTTTCGCTCATTTCTCATAACTTCCCCTATATCGCAGTGTTATCGCGCACCTCTCATACCTTCCCCTGTATCGCTGTGTTTTTGCACACCTCCAATAGCTTCCCCTATATCGCTCTGGTTTCTCGCACCTCCTATAGCTTCCCCTATATTGCTGTGTTTTGATGCACCTCTGTTAGTTTCCCCTATATCGCTGTGTTTTCACGCACCTCACATAGCTTCCCCTATATTGCTGTGTTTTCGTGCACCTCCCATTGTTTCCCCAATAACGCTGTTTTTTTGCGCACCTCCCATAACTTGCCCTATATGGCTCTGTTTTCGCGCACCTCTGACAGATTTCCCTATATTGCTGTGTTTTCATGCACCTCCCATACCTTCCCCCTGTGTTTTTGCGCGCCTCTCATACCTTCCCCTGTATCGCTGTGTTTTTGCACCCCTCCAATAGCTTCCCCTATATCGCTCTGTTTTCTCGCACCTCCCATAGCTTCCCCTATATTGCTGTGTTTTGACGCACCTCTGTTAGTTTCCCCTATATCGCCCTGTTTTCGCACACCTCACATAGCTTCCCCTATATCACCTTGTTTTCGCACACCTCTCATACCTTCCCCTTTTTTGCTGAGTTTTCACACATCTCTCGTAACTTCCCCTATATCGCAATGATTTTCCGCACCTCTCATACAATCCCCTTCCTCACTGTGTTTTCAGGCACCTCCAATACCTTCACCAATATTGCTGTTTTCACGCAACTCCCATAGCTGCCCCTATATTGCGAAGTTTTTGTGCACTTCTCATAGCTTCCCTTAAATCGCTGTTTTCGAGCACCTCGCAGAGCTTCCCCCATATCGCTGTGTTTTCACGCACTTCCCATACCTTCCCCAATATGGCTTTGCTTTTGCGAACCTCTCATACCTTCCCTTGTATCGCTGTGTTTTTGTACACCTCCCATAGCTTCGCCTAAATCGCTGTGTTTTCCCGCACTTCTTATAGCTTCCTCTATATCGCTCTGTTTTCCCGCACCTCCCATAGGCTCACTAATGTAATTGTGTTTGAGTGCACCTCTGATACCTTCCCCTATATCGCTGTGTTTTCGCTCAGCTCTTATAGCTTCCCTTATATCGCTGTGCTTTCATGCACCTCCCATTGTTTCCCCAATAACGCTTTTTTTTGCGCATCTCTCATACCTTCCCCTATATGGCTCTGTTTTCACGCACCTCTGACAGATTCCCCTATATTGCTGTGTTTTCGTGCACCTCCCATACTTTCCCCCATATGGCTGTGTTTTTGCGCACCTCTCATACCTTCCCCTGTATCGCTGTGTTTTTGCACACCTCCAATAGCTTCACCTATATCGCTCTGTTTTCTCGCACCTCCAAGAGCTTCCCCTATATTGCTGTATTTTGATGCACATCTGTTAGTTTCCCCTATATCGCTGTGTTTTCGCGCACCTCCCATAGCTTCCCCTATATCGCTGTGTTTTCGCGCAGCTCTGATAACTTCCCCTATATCGCCGTGTTTTCGCGCACCTCTCATATATTCCTCTACATCGGCGTGTTTTTAAGCACCACTCATACCTTCCTCTATATCGCTGTGTTTTCTCGCACCTCCCATAGCTTCGCCTATATCATTGTGTTTTCGTACACTTCTCATACCTTCCCCTTTTTAGCTGTGTTTTCGCTCATCTGTCATAACTTCCCCTATATCGCAGTGTTTTCGCGCACCTCTCGTAGATTCCCCTTTTTCGCAGTGTTTTTGTGCACCTCCCATAGCTTCCCCTATATTGCTGTGTTTTCGTACGCCTCTCATACCTTCCCCTGCATGGCTCTGTTTTTGCGCACCTCTCACAGATTCCCCTATATTGCTGTGTTTTCGTGCACCTCCCATACCTTCCCCCATATGGCCGTGTTTTTGCGCACCTCTCATACCTTCCCTTGTATCGCTGTGTTTTTGTACACCTCCCATAGCTTCGCCTAAATCGCTGTGTTTTCCCGCACTTCTTATAGCTTCCTCTATATCGCTCTGTTTTCCCGCACCTCCCATAGGCTCACTAATGTAATTGTGTTTGAGTGCACCTCTGATACCTTCCCCTATATCGCTGTGTTTTCGCTCAGCTCTTATAGCTTCCCTTATATCGCTGTGCTTTCATGCACCTCCCATTGTTTCCCCAATAACGCTTTTTTTTGCGCATCTCTCATACCTTCCCCTATATGGCTCTGTTTTCACGCACCTCTGACAGATTCCCCTATATTGCTGTGTTTTCGTGCACCTCCCATACTTTCCCCCATATGGCTGTGTTTTTGCGCACCTCTCATACCTTCCCCTGTATCGCTGTGTTTTTGCACACCTCCAATAGCTTCACCTATATCGCTCTGTTTTCTCGCACCTCCAAGAGCTTCCCCTATATTGCTGTATTTTGATGCACATCTGTTAGTTTCCCCTATATCGCTGTGTTTTCGCGCACCTCCCATAGCTTCCCCTCTATCGCTGTGTTTTCGCGCACCTCACATACCTTCCCCAATATGGCTGCGTTTTCGTGCACCTCTCATACGTTGCCCTTTATCACCATGTTTTCGCACACCTCTCATACCTTCTCTTGTATTGCCGTGATTTCGAGCACCTCCCATAGCTTCCCCTCTATTGCTGTGTTTTCGCTCAGCTCTTATAGCTTCCCCTATATCATCGAATTTTCACGCACCTCCGAGAGCTTCCCAATTGCTGAGTTTTCATGCACTTCCCAGAGTTTCCCGATAACGCTGTGTTTTCGCGCACCTCCCATAGCTTTCCCTATATCGCCGTGTTTTCATGCACCTCTCATACCTTCACGTATATCGCCGTGTGTTTGCACACCTCTCAAGGCTTCCCCATATCACTGTGTTTTCGCGCAGCTCTCGTAACTTCCCCTATATCATCCTGTTTTCGCGCACCTCCGATACCTTCCCCGTATCGCCGTGCTTTCGTGCACCTCTCATACCTTCCCCTATATAGCCGTGTTTTCGAGCACCTCCCATAGCTTCCCCTCTATCGCTGTTTTCGCGCACCTCACATACCTTCCCCAATATGGCTGTGTTTTCACGCACCTCTCATACGTTGCCCTTTATCGCCGTGTTTTCACACACCTCCCATAGCTTCCCCTTACTGCTGTGTTTTCCCGCACCTCCCAGACATTCCCCAATATGGCTGTGTTTTCGCGCATCTGTGATGCCTTCCCCTTTATCGCCGTGTTTTAGGGCACCTCCCATAGCTTCCCCTGTATCGCTGTGTTTTCGCTCAGCCCTTATAGCTTCCCCTATATCGTCGTGTTTTCACGCACCTCCCAGAGCTTCCCCTATATCGCTGTGTTTTCATGCACCTCCCATAGTTTCCCAACAACGCTGTGTTTTCGTGCACCTCCCATAGCTTTCCCTATATCGCCGTGTTTTCATGCACCTCTCATACCTTCAAGTATATCGCCGTGCGTTCGCACACCTCTCAAGGCTTCCCCATATCACTGTGTTTGCGCGCAGCTCTCGCAACTTCCCCTATATCATCCTGTTTTAGCGCACCTCCGATACCTTCCCCTGTATTGCCGTGTTTTCGCTCTGCCTCATAGCTACCCCGCTATCGTGTTTTCGCTCACCTCCCATAACTTCCCCAATATGGCTGTGTTTTGATGCACCTCTCATACCTTCTCATATATCGCTGTGTTTTCGCGCACCTCTCATACATTCCCCTACATCGGCGTGTTTTCGAGCACCTCTCATACCTTCCTCTATATCGCTGTGTTTTCGGGTACCTCCAATACCTTCCCCTATATCGCTGTGTTTTCGGGTACCTCCAATACCTTCCCCTATATTGCTGTGTTTTCGGGCACTTCTCATACTTTCTGTTATATCACAGAGTTTTCGCTCCACTCTTATAGCTTCCCCTATATCTCCATGCTTTTGCGCACCTCTCATACCTTCCCCTTTTTAGCTGTGTTTTCGCTCATTTCTCATAACTTCCCCTATATCGCAGTGTTATCGCGCACCTCTCATACCTTCCCCTGTATCGCTGTGTTTTTGCACACCTCCAATAGCTTCCCCTATATCGCTCTGGTTTCTCGCACCTCCTATAGCTTCCCCTATATTGCTGTGTTTTGATGCACCTCTGTTAGTTTCCCCTATATCGCTGTGTTTTCACGCACCTCACATAGCTTCCCCTATATTGCTGTGTTTTCGTGCACCTCCCATTGTTTCCCCAATAACGCTGTTTTTTTGCGCACCTCCCATAACTTGCCCTATATGGCTCTGTTTTCGCGCACCTCTGACAGATTTCCCTATATTGCTGTGTTTTCATGCACCTCCCATACCTTCCCCCATATGGCTGTGTTTTTGCGCGCCTCTCATACCTTCCCCTGTATCGCTGTGTTTTTGCACCCCTCCAATAGCTTCCCCTATATCGCTCTGTTTTCTCGCACCTCCCATAGCTTCCCCTATATTGCTGTGTTTTGACGCACCTCTGTTAGTTTCCCCTATATCGCCCTGTTTTCGCACACCTCACATAGCTTCCCCTATATCACCTTGTTTTCGCACACCTCTCATACCTTCCCCTTTTTTGCTGAGTTTTCACACATCTCTCGTAACTTCCCCTATATCGCAATGATTTTCCGCACCTCTCATACAATCCCCTTCCTCACTGTGTTTTCAGGCACCTCCAATACCTTCACCAATATTGCTGTTTTCACGCAACTCCCATAGCTGCCCCTATATTGCGAAGTTTTTGTGCACTTCTCATAGCTTCCCTTAAATCGCTGTTTTCGAGCACCTCGCAGAGCTTCCCCCATATCGCTGTGTTTTCACGCACTTCCCATACCTTCCCCAATATGGCTTTGCTTTTGCGAACCTCTCATACCTTCCCTTGTATCGCTGTGTTTTTGTACACCTCCCATAGCTTCGCCTAAATCGCTGTGTTTTCCCGCACTTCTTATAGCTTCCTCTATATCGCTCTGTTTTCCCGCACCTCCCATAGGCTCACTAATGTAATTGTGTTTGAGTGCACCTCTGATACCTTCCCCTATATCGCTGTGTTTTCGCTCAGCTCTTATAGCTTCCCTTATATCGCTGTGCTTTCATGCACCTCCCATTGTTTCCCCAATAACGCTTTTTTTTGCGCATCTCTCATACCTTCCCCTATATGGCTCTGTTTTCACGCACCTCTGACAGATTCCCCTATATTGCTGTGTTTTCGTGCACCTCCCATACTTTCCCCCATATGGCTGTGTTTTTGCGCACCTCTCATACCTTCCCCTGTATCGCTGTGTTTTTGCACACCTCCAATAGCTTCACCTATATCGCTCTGTTTTCTCGCACCTCCAAGAGCTTCCCCTATATTGCTGTATTTTGATGCACATCTGTTAGTTTCCCCTATATCGCTGTGTTTTCGCGCACCTCCCATAGCTTCCCCTATATCGCTGTGTTTTCGCGCAGCTCTGATAACTTCCCCTATATCGCCGTGTTTTCGCGCACCTCTCATATATTCCTCTACATCGGCGTGTTTTTAAGCACCACTCATACCTTCCTCTATATCGCTGTGTTTTCTCGCACCTCCCATAGCTTCGCCTATATCATTGTGTTTTCGTACACTTCTCATACCTTCCCCTTTTTAGCTGTGTTTTCGCTCATCTGTCATAACTTCCCCTATATCGCAGTGTTTTCGCGCACCTCTCGTAGATTCCCCTTTTTCGCAGTGTTTTTGTGCACCTCCCATAGCTTCCCCTATATTGCTGTGTTTTCGTACGCCTCTCATACCTTCCCCTGCATGGCTCTGTTTTTGCGCACCTCTCACAGATTCCCCTATATTGCTGTGTTTTCGTGCACCTCCCATACCTTCCCCCATATGGCCGTGTTTTTGCGCACCTCTCATACCTTCCCTTGTATCGCTGTGTTTTTGTACACCTCCCATAGCTTCGCCTAAATCGCTGTGTTTTCCCGCACTTCTTATAGCTTCCTCTATATCGCTCTGTTTTCCCGCACCTCCCATAGGCTCACTAATGTAATTGTGTTTGAGTGCACCTCTGATACCTTCCCCTATATCGCTGTGTTTTCGCTCAGCTCTTATAGCTTCCCTTATATCGCTGTGCTTTCATGCACCTCCCATTGTTTCCCCAATAACGCTTTTTTTTGCGCATCTCTCATACCTTCCCCTATATGGCTCTGTTTTCACGCACCTCTGACAGATTCCCCTATATTGCTGTGTTTTCGTGCACCTCCCATACTTTCCCCCATATGGCTGTGTTTTTGCGCACCTCTCATACCTTCCCCTGTATCGCTGTGTTTTTGCACACCTCCAATAGCTTCACCTATATCGCTCTGTTTTCTCGCACCTCCAAGAGCTTCCCCTATATTGCTGTATTTTGATGCACATCTGTTAGTTTCCCCTATATCGCTGTGTTTTCGCGCACCTCCCATAGCTTCCCCTCTATCGCTGTGTTTTCGCGCACCTCACATACCTTCCCCAATATGGCTGCGTTTTCGTGCACCTCTCATACGTTGCCCTTTATCACCATGTTTTCGCACACCTCTCATACCTTCTCTTGTATTGCCGTGATTTCGAGCACCTCCCATAGCTTCCCCTCTATTGCTGTGTTTTCGCTCAGCTCTTATAGCTTCCCCTATATCATCGAATTTTCACGCACCTCCGAGAGCTTCCCAATTGCTGAGTTTTCATGCACTTCCCAGAGTTTCCCGATAACGCTGTGTTTTCGCGCACCTCCCATAGCTTTCCCTATATCGCCGTGTTTTCATGCACCTCTCATACCTTCACGTATATCGCCGTGTGTTTGCACACCTCTCAAGGCTTCCCCATATCACTGTGTTTTCGCGCAGCTCTCGTAACTTCCCCTATATCATCCTGTTTTCGCGCACCTCCGATACCTTCCCCGTATCGCCGTGCTTTCGTGCACCTCTCATACCTTCCCCTATATAGCCGTGTTTTCGAGCACCTCCCATAGCTTCCCCTCTATCGCTGTTTTCGCGCACCTCACATACCTTCCCCAATATGGCTGTGTTTTCACGCACCTCTCATACGTTGCCCTTTATCGCCGTGTTTTCACACACCTCCCATAGCTTCCCCTTACTGCTGTGTTTTCCCGCACCTCCCAGACATTCCCCAATATGGCTGTGTTTTCGCGCATCTGTGATGCCTTCCCCTTTATCGCCGTGTTTTAGGGCACCTCCCATAGCTTCCCCTGTATCGCTGTGTTTTCGCTCAGCCCTTATAGCTTCCCCTATATCGTCGTGTTTTCACGCACCTCCCAGAGCTTCCCCTATATCGCTGTGTTTTCATGCACCTCCCATAGTTTCCCAACAACGCTGTGTTTTCGTGCACCTCCCATAGCTTTCCCTATATCGCCGTGTTTTCATGCACCTCTCATACCTTCAAGTATATCGCCGTGCGTTCGCACACCTCTCAAGGCTTCCCCATATCACTGTGTTTGCGCGCAGCTCTCGCAACTTCCCCTATATCATCCTGTTTTAGCGCACCTCCGATACCTTCCCCTGTATTGCCGTGTTTTCGCTCTGCCTCATAGCTACCCCGCTATCGTGTTTTCGCTCACCTCCCATAACTTCCCCAATATGGCTGTGTTTTGATGCACCTCTCATACCTTCTCATATATCGCTGTGTTTTCGCGCACCTCTCATACATTCCCCTACATCGGCGTGTTTTCGAGCACCTCTCATACCTTCCTCTATATCGCTGTGTTTTCGGGTACCTCCAATACCTTCCCCTATATCGCTGTGTTTTCGGGTACCTCCAATACCTTCCCCTATATTGCTGTGTTTTCGGGCACTTCTCATACTTTCTGTTATATCACAGAGTTTTCGCTCCACTCTTATAGCTTCCCCTATATCTCCATGCTTTTGCGCACCTCTCATACCTTCCCCTTTTTAGCTGTGTTTTCGCTCATTTCTCATAACTTCCCCTATATCGCAGTGTTATCGCGCACCTCTCATACCTTCCCCTGTATCGCTGTGTTTTTGCACACCTCCAATAGCTTCCCCTATATCGCTCTGGTTTCTCGCACCTCCTATAGCTTCCACTATATTGCTGTGTTTTGATGCACCTCTGTTAGTTTCCCCTATATCGCTGTGTTTTCACGCACCTCACATAGCTTCCCCTATATTGCTGTGTTTTCGTGCACCTCCCATTGTTTCCCCAATAACGCTGTTTTTTTGCGCACCTCCCATAACTTGCCCTATATGGCTCTGTTTTCGCGCACCTCTGACAGATTTCCCTATATTGCTGTGTTTTCATGCACCTCCCATACCTTCCCCCATATGGCTGTGTTTTTGCGCGCCTCTCATACCTTCCCCTGTATCGCTGTGTTTTTGCACCCCTCCAATAGCTTCCCCTATATCGCTCTGTTTTCTCGCACCTCCCATAGCTTCCCCTATATTGCTGTGTTTTGACGCACCTCTGTTAGTTTCCCCTATATCGCCCTGTTTTCGCACACCTCACATAGCTTCCCCTATATCACCTTGTTTTCGCACACCTCTCATACCTTCCCCTTTTTTGCTGAGTTTTCACACATCTCTCGTAACTTCCCCTATATCGCAATGATTTTCCGCACCTCTCATACAATCCCCTTCCTCACTGTGTTTTCAGGCACCTCCAATACCTTCACCAATATTGCTGTTTTCACGCAACTCCCATAGCTGCCCCTATATTGCGAAGTTTTTGTGCACTTCTCATAGCTTCCCTTAAATCGCTGTTTTCGAGCACCTCGCAGAGCTTCCCCCATATCGCTGTGTTTTCACGCACTTCCCATACCTTCCCCAATATGGCTTTGCTTTTGCGAACCTCTCATACCTTCCCTTGTATCGCTGTGTTTTTGTACACCTCCCATAGCTTCGCCTAAATCGCTGTGTTTTCCCGCACTTCTTATAGCTTCCTCTATATCGCTCTGTTTTCCCGCACCTCCCATAGGCTCACTAATGTAATTGTGTTTGAGTGCACCTCTGATACCTTCCCCTATATCGCTGTGTTTTCGCTCAGCTCTTATAGCTTCCCTTATATCGCTGTGCTTTCATGCACCTCCCATTGTTTCCCCAATAACGCTTTTTTTTGCGCATCTCTCATACCTTCCCCTATATGGCTCTGTTTTCACGCACCTCTGACAGATTCCCCTATATTGCTGTGTTTTCGTGCACCTCCCATACTTTCCCCCATATGGCTGTGTTTTTGCGCACCTCTCATACCTTCCCCTGTATCGCTGTGTTTTTGCACACCTCCAATAGCTTCACCTATATCGCTCTGTTTTCTCGCACCTCCAAGAGCTTCCCCTATATTGCTGTATTTTGATGCACATCTGTTAGTTTCCCCTATATCGCTGTGTTTTCGCGCACCTCCCATAGCTTCCCCTATATCGCTGTGTTTTCGCGCAGCTCTGATAACTTCCCCTATATCGCCGTGTTTTCGCGCACCTCTCATATATTCCTCTACATCGGCGTGTTTTTAAGCACCACTCATACCTTCCTCTATATCGCTGTGTTTTCTCGCACCTCCCATAGCTTCGCCTATATCATTGTGTTTTCGTACACTTCTCATACCTTCCCCTTTTTAGCTGTGTTTTCGCTCATCTGTCATAACTTCCCCTATATCGCAGTGTTTTCGCGCACCTCTCGTAGATTCCCCTTTTTCGCAGTGTTTTCGTGCACCTCCCATAGCTTCCCCTATATTGCTGTGTTTTCGTACGCCTCTCATACCTTCCCCTGCATGGCTCTGTTTTTGCGCACCTCTCACAGATTCCCCTATATTGCTGTGTTTTCGTGCACCTCCCATACCTTCCCCCATATGGCCGTGTTTTTGCGCACCTCTCATACCTTCCCCTGTATCGCTGTGTTTTTGCACACCTCCAATAGCTTCCCCTATATCGCTGTGTTTTCCCGCACCTCCCATAGCTTCCCCTATATCGCTGTGTTTTCGCTCAATTCTCTTACATTCCCCTATATCACCGTGTTTTCGCGCAGCTCTGATAACCTCCCCTATATCGCAGTGTTTTCCCGCACCTCTCATATACTCCCCTTTTCTCCGTGTTTTTGTGCACCTTCCATAGCTTCCCCTGTAGTGCTGTGTTTTCGCGCACATCGCATATCTTCCCCTATTTAGCTGCTTTTTCGCTCATCTCTCATAACTTCCCCTACATCGCAATGTTTTCCCGCACCTCTCATACATTCCCCTTTCTCGTTGTGTTTTCGGGCACCTCCAATACTTTCACCAATATTGCTGTGTTTTTGCTCACCTTCCATAGCTGCCCCTATATTGCGATGTTTTCGTGCACCTCTCATAGTTTTCCCTAAATCGTTGTTTTTGAGCATCTCTCACAGCTTCCCCCATATCGCTGTGTTTTCGTTCAGCTCTTATAGCTTCCCCTATATCGCCGTGTTTTCGCGCACCTCCCATAGCTGCCCCTATACTGCAATTTTTTTGCCAACCTCTCATAGCTTCCCCTAAATTGCTATTTTCGTGCACATCTCGTACGTTCCTCGAGATTGCCATATCTTTGCGCTCTTCCCATAGCTTCCCCTGTATTGCTGTGTTTTCATGCACCGCTCATACATTTCCCTAAATCGCCATGTTTTCGCTCACCACTCATACTTTCCCCAATAGCGCTGTGTTGTTGCGCATCTCCCATACCTACCCCGATATCGCATTTTTTTCACGCAGCTCCCATAGCTTCCCCTATATCACTGTGTTTTTGCGCACCTCGCATACCTTCCCCGATATTGTATTGTTTTCACGCACCTCTCATACCTTCCCGTTATTGCTGTGTTTTCGCGCACGTCCTATACCTTTAAAAATATGGCTCTGTTTTCACACACATCTCATACCTTCCCCTGTAGCGCTGTGTTTTCGGACACCTCCCATAGCTTCCTGTATATCGCTGTGTTTTCGTGCAACTTCCATAGCTTCCCCTGTATCGACATGTTTTTGCGCACCTCTCATACCTTCCCCTATGTCTCTGTGTTTTTGCGCATCTCCTTTAGCTTCCCCTATATTGCTGTGTTTTCATGCACCTCCCATACCTTCCCCCATATGGCTGTGTTTTTGCGCGCCTCTCATACCTTCCCCTGTATCGCTGTGTTTTTGCACCCCTCCAATAGCTTCCCCTATATCGCTCTGTTTTCTCGCACCTCCCATAGCTTCCCCTATATTGCTGTGTTTTGACGCACCTCTGTTAGTTTCCCCTATATCGCCCTGTTTTCGCACACCTCACATAGCTTCCCCTATATCACCTTGTTTTCGCACACCTCTCATACCTTCCCCTTTTTTGCTGAGTTTTCACACATCTCTCGTAACTTCCCCTATATCGCAATGATTTTCCGCACCTCTCATACAATCCCCTTCCTCACTGTGTTTTCAGGCACCTCCAATACCTTCACCAATATTGCTGTTTTCACGCAACTCCCATAGCTGCCCCTATATTGCGAAGTTTTTGTGCACTTCTCATAGCTTCCCTTAAATCGCTGTTTTCGAGCACCTCGCAGAGCTTCCCCCATATCGCTGTGTTTTCACGCACTTCCCATACCTTCCCCAATATGGCTTTGCTTTTGCGAACCTCTCATACCTTCCCTTGTATCGCTGTGTTTTTGTACACCTCCCATAGCTTCGCCTAAATCGCTGTGTTTTCCCGCACTTCTTATAGCTTCCTCTATATCGCTCTGTTTTCCCGCACCTCCCATAGGCTCACTAATGTAATTGTGTTTGAGTGCACCTCTGATACCTTCCCCTATATCGCTGTGTTTTCGCTCAGCTCTTATAGCTTCCCTTATATCGCTGTGCTTTCATGCACCTCCCATTGTTTCCCCAATAACGCTTTTTTTTGCGCATCTCTCATACCTTCCCCTATATGGCTCTGTTTTCACGCACCTCTGACAGATTCCCCTATATTGCTGTGTTTTCGTGCACCTCCCATACTTTCCCCCATATGGCTGTGTTTTTGCGCACCTCTCATACCTTCCCCTGTATCGCTGTGTTTTTGCACACCTCCAATAGCTTCACCTATATCGCTCTGTTTTCTCGCACCTCCAAGAGCTTCCCCTATATTGCTGTATTTTGATGCACATCTGTTAGTTTCCCCTATATCGCTGTGTTTTCGCGCACCTCCCATAGCTTCCCCTATATCGCTGTGTTTTCGCGCAGCTCTGATAACTTCCCCTATATCGCCGTGTTTTCGCGCACCTCTCATATATTCCTCTACATCGGCGTGTTTTTAAGCACCACTCATACCTTCCTCTATATCGCTGTGTTTTCTCGCACCTCCCATAGCTTCGCCTATATCATTGTGTTTTCGTACACTTCTCATACCTTCCCCTTTTTAGCTGTGTTTTCGCTCATCTGTCATAACTTCCCCTATATCGCAGTGTTTTCGCGCACCTCTCGTAGATTCCCCTTTTTCGCAGTGTTTTCGTGCACCTCCCATAGCTTCCCCTATATTGCTGTGTTTTCGTACGCCTCTCATACCTTCCCCTGCATGGCTCTGTTTTTGCGCACCTCTCACAGATTCCCCTATATTGCTGTGTTTTCGTGCACCTCCCATACCTTCCCCCATATGGCCGTGTTTTTGCGCACCTCTCATACCTTCCCCTGTATCGCTGTGTTTTTGCACACCTCCAATAGCTTCCCCTATATCGCTGTGTTTTCCCGCACCTCCCATAGCTTCCCCTATATCGCTGTGTTTTCGCTCAATTCTCTTACATTCCCCTATATCACCGTGTTTTCGCGCAGCTCTGATAACCTCCCCTATATCGCAGTGTTTTCCCGCACCTCTCATATACTCCCCTTTTCTCCGTGTTTTTGTGCACCTTCCATAGCTTCCCCTGTAGTGCTGTGTTTTCGCGCACATCGCATATCTTCCCCTATTTAGCTGCTTTTTCGCTCATCTCTCATAACTTCCCCTACATCGCAATGTTTTCCCGCACCTCTCATACATTCCCCTTTCTCGTTGTGTTTTCGGGCACCTCCAATACTTTCACCAATATTGCTGTGTTTTTGCTCACCTTCCATAGCTGCCCCTATATTGCGATGTTTTCGTGCACCTCTCATAGTTTTCCCTAAATCGTTGTTTTTGAGCATCTCTCACAGCTTCCCCCATATCGCTGTGTTTTCGTTCAGCTCTTATAGCTTCCCCTATATCGCCGTGTTTTCGCGCACCTCCCATAGCTGCCCCTATACTGCAATTTTTTTGCCAACCTCTCATAGCTTCCCCTAAATTGCTATTTTCGTGCACATCTCGTACGTTCCTCGAGATTGCCATATCTTTGCGCTCTTCCCATAGCTTCCCCTGTATTGCTGTGTTTTCATGCACCGCTCATACATTTCCCTAAATCGCCATGTTTTCGCTCACCACTCATACTTTCCCCAATAGCGCTGTGTTGTTGCGCATCTCCCATACCTACCCCGATATCGCATTTTTTTCACGCAGCTCCCATAGCTTCCCCTATATCACTGTGTTTTTGCGCACCTCGCATACCTTCCCCGATATTGTATTGTTTTCACGCACCTCTCATACCTTCCCGTTATTGCTGTGTTTTCGCGCACGTCCTATACCTTTAAAAATATGGCTCTGTTTTCACACACATCTCATACCTTCCCCTGTAGCGCTGTGTTTTCGGACACCTCCCATAGCTTCCTGTATATCGCTGTGTTTTCGTGCAACTTCCATAGCTTCCCCTGTATCGACATGTTTTTGCGCACCTCTCATACCTTCCCCTATGTCTCTGTGTTTTTGCGCATCTCCTTTAGCTTCCCCTATATTGCTGTGTTTTCGTGCACCTCCCATTCCTTCCCCAATATGACTCTGTTTTTGGGCTCTTTCATACCTTACCCTGTATCGCTGTGGTTTTGTACACCTCTCATAGTTTCCCCGATATCGCTGTGTTTTCTAGCATTTTCCCATAGCTTCCCAAATATCAATGTGTTTGCGTGCACCTCTCATACCATCCCCTATATCTCTGTGTTTTCACTCAGCTCTTATAGCTTCCCTTATATCTCTGTGTTTTCGCTCAGTTCTTACAGATTCCCCTATATCACCGTGTTTTCATGCACCTCTCTTTCCTTCCCCTCTATCGCTGTGTTTTCGCGCACCTCCCATAACATCCCCAATATGGCTGTGTTTTAGCCCACCTCTCATACGTTGCCCTTTATCGCTGTGTTTTCGCACACCTCCCACAGCTTCCCCTATATTGCTGTGTCCGAGCACCTCTCATACCTTCCCCTATATTGCCTTGTTTTTGCGCACCTCCCATACATTCCCCTACATCGGCGTGTTTTCGAGCACCTCTCATACCTTCCTCTATATCGCTGTGTTTTCGGGCACCTCCAATAGCTTCCCCAATAACGCTGTGTTTTCGCCCACCTCCCATAGCCTCCTCTATATTGCTGTGTTTTCGTGCACCTCTCATACCTTCCCCTGTATTGCTGCGTTTTCGCACACCTCACATAGCTTCCCCTATATCGCCGTGTTTTCGCGCACCTCCCAGTGCTTCCCCTATATCGCTGTTTTGTGCACCTCCCATTGTTTCCCCAATAACGCTGTTTTCTCGCGCACCTCTTATACCTTCCCCTGTATCGCCGTGTTTTGGAGCACCTCCCATAGCTTCCCCTCTATTGCTGTGCTTTTGCTCAGCTCTTATAGCTTCCCCTATATCGCCGTGTTTTCGCGCACCTCCCAGAGATTTCCCTATATCGCTGTGTTTTCATGCACCTCCCATCGTTTCCCTAATATGGCTGTGTTTTCGGGCACCTCTCATACCTTCCCCTGTATCGCCATGTTTTCGAGCACCTCCCATAGCTTCCCCTCTATCGCTGTGCTTTTGCGCACCTCACATACCTTCCCCAATATGGCTGCGTTTTGGAGCACCTCTCATACCTTCTCCTGTATCGCCATGATTACGGACACCTCCCACGGCTTCCTCTTACTGCTGTGTTTTCGTGCACCTCCCATACATTCCACTGTATCGCCATGTTTTCGCGCACTTCCAATACCTTCCCCTCAATCGCCGTGTTATCGAGCACCTCCCATAGCTTCCCTACTATCGCTGTGTTTTCACGCACTTCACATACCTTCCACAATATGGCTGTGTTTTGGCTCACCACTAATACCTTCCCCTGTATCGCTGTGTTTTCACGCACCTCCCATAGCTTCCCCTATATCGCTGTGCTTTGATGCACCTATTATACATTCCCTTATATCGCAGTGTTTTTGCTGACCTCTCATAGCTTTCCCTATATCGCCCTGTTCTTGCGCACCTTTCATACCTTCCACTTCTTAGCTATTTTTGCTCATCTCTCATACATTCCCCTATATCGCCGTGTTTTCCCACACCTCACATATCTTCACGTATATCGCCATGCTTTCGCACACCTCTCATAGTTTCCCCATGTCACTGTGTTTTCGCGCAGCTCTCATAACTTCCCCTATATCGCAGTGCTTTCGCGCACCTCCCATACCTTCCCCAAAATGGCTGTGTTTTTTTCACACCTCTCACACCTTCCCCTGTATTGCTGTGTTTTCGCAAGCCACCCATAGCTTCGCCTACATCGCTGTGTTTTCGTGCACATCTCATACCTTCCCCTATATCGCTGTGTTTTCGCTCAGCTCTTATAGCTTCCCCTATATCGCCTTGTTTTCGAGCACCTCCCAGAGCTTCCCTTATATCGCTGTGTTTTCCTGCACCTCCCATAGTTTCCCCAATAACGCTGTTTTTTCGCACACCTCTCATACCTTCGCCTATATCGCCGTGTTTTCGAGCACCTCCCATAGCTTCCCTTCTATCGCTGTGTTTTCACTCAGCTCATATACCTTCCCCCATATCGCTGTGTTTTTGTGCACCTCCCATAGTTTACCCAGTAATGCTGTTTTTTCACGCACCTCTCATACCTTCCCCTGTATCGCCATGTTTTCACACACCTCCCATAGCTTCCCCTTACTGCTGTGTTTTCGCGCACCTCCCATACATTCCCCAATATGGTTGTGTTTTCCTGCATCTTTCATACCTTCCCCTGTATCGCCGTGTTTCGGTGCTCCTCTCATACCTTCCCCTATCTTGCCGTGTTTTCGAGCACGTCCCGTAGGTTCCCCTCTATAGCTGTGTTTTCGCGCACCTCACATATCTTCCCCAATATGGCTCCATTTTTGTGCACCTCCCATGGTTTACCCAGTAACGCTGTTTTTTCGCACACCTCACATACCTTCCATAATATGGCTGTCTTTTTGCTCAGCACTAATACCTTCCCCTGTATCGTAGTGTTTTCACACACCTGCCATAGCTTCCCCTATATCGCTGTGTTTTCGCGCACCTCCCATAACTTCCCCTATATCGCTGTGTTTTGATGCACCTATTATACATTCCCTTATATCGCAGTGTTTTTGCTGGCCTCTCATAGCTTTGCCTATATCGCACTGTTCGCGCGCACCTTTCATACCTTCCACTTTTTAGCTGTTTTTGCTCATCTCTCATACATTCCCCTATATCGCTGTGTTTTCCCGCACCTCGCATATCCTCACTTATATCGCCATGCTTTCGCACACCTCTCATAGCTTCCCCATGTCACTGCGTTTTCACGCAGCTCTCATAACTTCCCCTGTATCGCAGTGCTTTCGAGCACCTCCCATACCTTCTTGTATATCGCTGTGTTTTTGTGCACCTCCCATCGCTTCCCCTATATCGCTGTGTTTTCGCACACCACCCATAGCTTCGCCTACATCGCTGTGTTTTCACTCAGCTCATATACCTTCCCCTATATCGCTGTGTTTTTGTGCACCTCCCATAGTTTACCCAGCAACGCTGTTTTTTCACGCACCTCTCATACCTTCCCCTGTATGGCCGTGTTTTCACACACCTCCCATAGCTTCCCCTTACTGCTGTGTTTTCACGCTCCTCCCATACATTCCCCAATGTTTTCGTGCACCTCTCATACCTTCCCCTGTATCGCCGTGTTTTCGTGCTCCTCTTATACATTTCCCTATCTTGCCGTGTTTTCGAGCACCTGCCGTAGGATCCCCTCTATAGCTGTGTTTTCGCGCTCCTCACATGCCTTCCCCAATATGGCTGTCTTTTCATGCATCTCCCATAGTTCACCCAGTAACGCTGTTTTTTCGCGCACCTCTCATACCTTCCCCTATATCGCCGTGTTTTTGCACACCTCCCATGCATTCCTCAATATGACTGTCTTTTTGCGCACATCTCATACCTTCCCCTGTATCGCGTACATCTTATACCTTCCCGTACATTGCCGTGTATTCGAGCACGTCCCATAGCTTCCGTTCTGTCGCTGTGTTTTCGCTCAGCTCTTACAGTTTCCCTTATTTCGCCGTGTTTTCGTGCACCTCCCAGAGCTTCCCCTATATCGCTGTGTTTTCATGCACCTCTCATCCCTTCCCCTACATCGCTGTGATTCTGCGCACCTCTCATCCCTTCCCCATATGGTTGTGATTTCGCGCACCTCTCATACCTTCTCTATATCGCCGTCTTTTCATGCACCTATCATGCAGTCCCCTACATCGCCGTGTTTTTGAGCACCTCTCATACTTCCTCTATATCGCTGAGTTTTCGGGCACCTCCAGTATCTTCCCCAATACTGCTGTGTTTTCGCAAACCGTCCATAGCTGCCCCTAGATCGCTTTGTTTTCGTGCAACACCCATAACTTCCCAAATATGGCTGTGTTTTTGCACACCTCTCATAACTTGCCCCGTATCGCAGTGTTTTCGCACACCTCCCACAGCTTCCTCTGTATTGCTTTGTTTTCGGGCACCTCTCATAGCTTCCCTTAAGTCGCTGTGTTTACGCGCACCTCTGAGCGTTTCCCCTATATCACATTGTTTTCGCGCACCTCGCATACCGTCCCATATATGTCTAACTTTTCGCGCACCTTCCATAACTTCCACAATATGGCTGTGTTTTCGAGCACCTCTCATACCTTCTCCTATATCGCTGTGTTTTCGTGCACCTCTCATACATTCCCCTACAGCGACATGATTTCGAGAACTTCCCATTCCTTTCTGTATATTGCTGTGTTTTCGGGCACCTCCAATACCTTCCCCAATATTGCTGTGTTCTCGCACACCTCCCATAGTTGCCCCTCTATTGCGATGTTTTCGCGCACCTACCATAGCTGTCCCTGTATTGTGATGTTTTCGCACACCTCTTATAAATTCCCCATGTCACTGTGTTTTCGCGCAGCTCTCATAACTTCCCCTATATCACTGTGTTTTCGAGCACCTTGCATAACTTCCTCTATATCGCTGCATTTTCGCGCCCCTCCCATAACTTGCCCAATATGGCTGTGTTTTTGCGCACGTCTCATACCTTGCCATGTATCGCTGTGTTTTTGCACACCTCCCACAGCTTCCCCTATATTGCTTTGTTTTCAGGCACCTCTCATAGATTCCCTTAAATCGCTGTGTTTTTGCGCACCTCTGATAGTTTCCCATATATCGCCTTGTATTCGCGCACCTCGCATAGCTTCCCCGTACTGCTGAGTTTTCACGCACCTCCAATATATTCCATAATATGGCTGTGTTTTCGCGCACCTCACATACCTTCCACAATATGGCTGTGTTTTTGCTCACCACTAATACCTTACCCTGTATCGCGGTGTTTTAACACACCTCCCATAGCTTCCCCTATATCGCTGTGTTTTCGCGCACCTCCCATTGCTTCCCCTATATCGCTGTGTTTTGATGCACCTATTATACATTCCCTTATATCGCAGTGTTTTTGCTGGCCTCTCATAGCTTTGCCTATATCACCCTGCTCTTGCGCACCTTTCATACTTTCCACTTTTTAGCTTTTTTTGCTCATCTCTCATACATTCCCCTATATTGCCGTACTTTCCCGCACCTCGCATATCCTCACGTATATCGCCATGCTTTCGCACACCTCTCATAGCTTCCCCATGTCACTGTGTTTTCACGCAGCTCTCATAACTTCCCCTATATCGCAGTGCTTTCGAGCACCTCCCATACCATCTTGTATGTCGCTGTGTTTTCTTGCACCTCTCATCCCTTCCCCTATATCGCTGTGTTTTCGCGCACCTCCCATACCTTCCCCAATATGGCTGTGTTTTTTTCGCACCTCTCACACCTTCCCCTGTATCGCTGTGTTTTCGCGCACGTCTCATAGCATCCGCTATATCGCTCTGTTTTCCCGCACCTCCCATAGGTTCCCATATATAATTGTGTTTTCACACACCTCTCATACCTTCCCCTATATTGCTGTGTTTTCGCTCAGCTCTTATAGCTTCCCCTATATCGCTATGTTTTCGAGCACCTCCCAGAGCTTCCTTTATATCGCTGTGTTTTCCTGCACCTCCCATAGTTTCCCCAATAACGCTGTTTTTTGCGACCTCTCATATCGTCACCTATATAGCCGTGTTTTCGAACACCTCCCATAGCTTCCCTTCTATCGCTGTGTTTTCACTCAACTCATATACCTTCCCCTATATCGCTGTTTTTGTGCACCTCCCATAGTTTACCCAGTAACGCTGTTTTTTCACGCACCTCTCATACCTTCCCCGTATCGCTGTGTTTTCACACACCTCCCATAGCTTCCCCTTACTGCTGTGTTTTCGCGCACCTCCCATATATTTCCCAATATGGTTGTGTTTTCGTGCACCTCTCATACCTTCTCCTGTATCGCCGTGTTTTCGTGCTCCTCTCATACCTCCCCTACCTTGCCGTGTTTTCGAGCACCTCCCGTAGGTTCCCCTCTATAGCTGTGTTTTCGCGCACCTCACATACCTTCCCCAATATGGCTGTGTTTTCGTGCACCTCCCATAGTTTACCAAGTAACACTGTTTTTTCGCACACCTCTCATACCTTCCCCTATATCGCCGTAGTTTTGCACACCTCCCATAGCTTCCTCTTACTGCTGTGTTTTCCACACCTCCCACAGCTTCCCCTGTATTGTTTTGTTTTCGGGCACCACTCATAGCTTCCCTTAAGTCGCTGCGTTTATGCGCATCTCTGAGAGTTTCCCCTATATCGCCTTGTTTTCACGCACCTCTCATACCTTCAACTGTATCGCCGTGATTTCGCACACCTCACATACCTTCCCCAATATGGCTGTGTTTTCGCACACCTCTCATACCTTACCCAATATGGCTGTGCTTTTGCTCACCTCTCATACCTTCCCTTGTATCGCTGTGCTTTGGTACACATCCCATAGCTTCCCCTTACTGCTGTGTTTTCACACACCTCTCATACTTTCCCCTGTATCGCCGTGATTACGGACACCTCCCACGGATTCCTCTTACTGTTGTGTTTACGTGCACCTACCATACATTCCCAAATATGGCTGTGTTTTTGCACAGCTCTCATACCTTCCACCGTATCGCCATGTTTTTCGCGCACCTCCAATACCTTCTCCTATATCGCCGTGTTGTCGAGCACCTCCCATAGCTTCCCTACTATCGCTGTGTTTATATACACTTCACATACCTTCCACAATATGGCTGTGGTTTAGCTCACCACTAATACCTTCCCCTGTATCGCGGTGTTTTCACACACCTCCCATAGCTTCCCCTATATCGTTGTGTTTTCGCGCACCTCCCATAGCTTCCCCTGTAACGCTGTGTTTTGATGCACCTATTATACATTCCCTTATATCGCAGTGTTTTTGCTGGCCTCTCATAGCTTTGCCTATATCGCCCTGTTCTCGCGCACCTTTCATACCTTCCACTTTTTAGCTGTTTTTGCTCATCTCTCATACATTCCCCTATATCACCGTGTTTTCCCGCACCTCGCACATCCTCACGTATATTGCCGTGCTTTCGCACACCTCTCATAGCTTCCCCATGTCACTGTATTTCACGCAGCTCTCATTACTTCCCCTATATCGCAGTGCTTTCGAGCACCTCCCAGAGCTTCCCCTATATCGCTGTGTTTTTCTGCACCTACCATAGTTTCCCTAATAACGCTGTTTCTCGCGCAGCTCTCATACCTTCACCTATATAGCCGTGTTTTCGAGCACCTCCCATAGATTCCCTTCTATCGCTGTGTTTTCACTCAGCTCATATACCTTCCCCTATATCGCTGTGTTTTTGTGCACCTCCCATAGTTTACCCAGTAATGCTGTTTTTTCACACATCTCTCATACCTTCCCCTGTATCGCCGTGTTTACACACACCTCCCATAGCTTCCCCTTACTGCTGTGTTTTCGCGCACCTCCCATACATTCCCCAATATGGTTGTGTTTTTGTGCACCTCTCATACCTTCCCCTGTATCGCCGTGTTTTCGTGCTCCTCTCATAACTTCCCCTATCTTACCGTGTTTTCGAGCACCTCCCGTAGATTCCCCTCTGTAGCTGTGTTTTCGCGCACCTCACATACCTTCCCCAATATGGTTGTGTTTTTGCGCACCTCTCATACCTTCCCCTGTATCGCCGTCTTTTGTGTACATCTTATACCTTCCCCAATATCGCCGTGTTTTCGAGCACCTCCCATAGCTTCCCTTCTATCGCTGCGTTTTCGCTCAGCTCTTATAGCTTCCCTTATTTTGCCGTGTTTCCGCGCATCTCGCATACCTTCACGTATATCGCCATGCTTTGCACACCTCTCATAGCTTCCCCATGTCACTGTGTTTTCATGCACCTCACACCCTTCCCCTATATCGCAGTGATTTCACGCACCTCTCATCCCTTCCCCTATATCGCTGTGATTTCACGCACCTCTCATAGCTTACCCTATATCGCTGCGTTTTTGCCCACCTCTTATACAGTTCCCTATATCGCTATGTTTTCGCTCACCTCCCATAGCTTCCCCTATATCGCCGTGTTTTCGCGCACCTCGCATACCTTCCCTATGTCGTTGTGTTTTCATGCACCTCTCATACCTTCCACTATATCGATGTGTTTCGCGCACCTCTCATACCTGCCCCTATAACGCGTGTTTTCGCAGACCTCTCATAGCTTCCCCTATATTGCTGTGTCTTCCGGCACCTCGCATACCTTCCCCTGTATCGCTGTGCTTTCACGCACCTCCCATAGCTTCCCCTTTTTTGCTGTGGTTTCGCGCACCTCTCATAACTTCCCATATATTGCAATGTTTTTGCGCACCTCTCATATCTTCCCCCATATTGCCGTGCTCTGGCGCACCTTGCATAGCTTCCCCTACATTGTGATGTTTTTGCGCACCTCTCATGCCTTCTACGTTATCGCCCTCTTTTCACGCACCTCCCGTAGCTTCCCCTATATTGCTGTGTTGTCTTGCACCTCTCATAGCTTCCCATATATCGCTGTGTTTTCACGCACTTCTCTTACCTTCCCCTGTATCGCTGTGTTTTCGCACACCTCCCATAGCTTCCCTTATATCGCCATATTCTCGCGCACCTATCACAGCTTCCCCAATATGGCTGTGTTTCCGCGCACCTCTCATACATTCTCCTATACCGCCATCTTTTCACACACCTCCCGTAGCTTTCCCTATATCGCCGTGTTTTCGCGCACCTCTCATAGCTTCCACTATATTGATGTGTTTTCGCACGCCTCTCATAACTTCCCCCAAATCGCTGTTTCCGTGCACCTCTCATACCTTCCCCTATGTCGCTCTGTTTTCATGCACATCCCATGGCTTCCCATATATCGCTGTGTTTTCGCACACCTCTCATACCTTCCGCTATATCGCTGTGCTTTCGCGTACCTCTCGTATCTTCCCCTACATTGCAGCGCTTTTGCGCACCTCTCATAACTTCCCCTATTTCACCGTGTTTTCACACATCTCCCATAGCTTCCCCTGTATCGCCGTGTTTTCGCACATCCCCAATAGCTTCCCCTTTTTCGCCGTATTTTTGCGCACCTCTCCTAGCTTCCCATATATTGCGATGTTTTCGCACACCTCTCATCGCTTTCCCCAAATCGCTGTTTTTGCGCACCTCTCATATCTTCTGCCATATAGCCGTGCTCTGGCGCACATCGCATAGCTTCCCCTACATCACTGTGTTTTCGCACACACCCATACCTTCTCCTATATCGCCATCTTTTCACGCACCTCCCGTAGCTTCCCCTATATCGCCGTGTTTTCGCGCAACTCTCATAGCTTCCCCTACATGGCTGTGTTTTCGTGCACCTCTCATACCTGCCACCATATCGATGTGTTTTCGCGCACCTCTCATAGCTCCCACTATATTGATGTGTTTTCGCACACCTCTCATAACTTCCCCCAAATCGCTGTTTCCGTGCACCTCTCATACCTTCCCCTATGTCGCTCTGTTTTCGTGCACATCCCATGGCTTCCCATATATCGCTGTGTTTTTGCGCACCTCTCATACCTTCCGCCATATCGCAGTGCTTTCGCGCACCTCTCGTATCTTCCCCTACATCGCAGCGCTTTTGCGCACATCTCATACCTTCCCCTATTTCACCGTGTTTTCACACACCTTCCATAGCTTCCTTAATATCGCTGTGTTTTCGCGTGCCTATCATACCTTCTCCTATATGGCTGTGTTTTCTTGCACCTCCCATAGCTTCCCCTATACCGCTGTGTTTTCATGCACCTCTCATACCTTCCTCTATCTCGCTGTGTTTACACACACCTCGCATACCTACCCCTCTATCACTGTGCTTTCATGCACCTCTCATACCGCCCCTATATCGCTGCATTTTTGTGCACCTCTTATCGCTTCCCCTATATCGCCGTGTTTTCACGCACCTCGCATACCTTCCACTATATCGATGTGTTTTCGCGCACCTCTCGTAGCTTTCCCTGTATCGATGTGTTTTCTCGCACCTCTCATACCTGCCCCTATAACACCTGTTTTCTCAGACCTCTCATATTTTCCCCTATATCGCTGTGTTTTCGCGCACCTCACAGACCTTCCGCTATATTGCTGTTTACACGCACCTCCCATAGCTTCCCCTTTTTCGCCATGTTTCCTTGCACCTGTCATACATTCCACTATATCGCCCTGTTTTCTCGCACCTCTCATACCTTCCCCTATATCCCTGTACTTTCGTGCACCTCCCGTAGCTTCTCATATATCACTGCGTTTTCGCCCACCTCTCATAGATTTCCCTATATCGCTGTGTTTTTGTGCAGCTCTCATACCGTCGCACATATCGCTGAGTTAACGGTCTACTCTCATAGCTTCCCCTATATTGCTGTGTTTTCTCGCACCTCTCATACCTTCCCCTATATCCCTGTGCTTTCGTCCACCTCCCGTAGCTTCCCATATATCGCTGCGTTTTCACGCACTCCTCATAGCTTCCCCTATATCTCTGTGTTTTCACGCACCTCGCATACCTTCCGCTATATCGTTGTGTTTTTACGCAAATCTCATACCTTCCACTATATCGATGTGTTCACGCATCTCTCGTAACTTCCCCTGTATCGATATGTTTTCGCACACCTGTCATACCTTCCCCTATATCGCCGTGTTTTCACGCACCTCTCATAGCTTCCTCTATAGCGCGGTGTTTTCGCGCACCTCGCATACCTTCCCCTATGTCGTTGTGTTTGCGTGCACCTCTCATACCTTCCACTATATCAATGTGGTTTCACGCACCTCTCGTAGCTTCGCCTGTATTGATGTGTTTTCGCGCACCTCTCATACCTGCCCCTATAACGCGTTTTCTCAGACTTCTCATACCATCCCCTATATCGATGTGTTTTCACGCACCTCTCATCCCTTCCTCTATATCGCTGTGTTTTCAAGCACCTCTCATAGCTTCTCCTTTTTCGCCGTGTTTTCGCGCACCACTCCTAGCTTCCCATAAATCGCGCTGTTTTCGCGCACTTCTCCTCGCTTTCCCGAATTGCTGTGTTTTTACGCACCTCTCATATCTTCTCCCATATAGCCGTGCTGTGGTGCACATCGCATAGCTTCCCCTACATCACTGTGTTTTCGCGCACCTCCCATAGCTTCTGCTTTTTCGCCATGTTTTCGCGCACCTCTCATAGCTTTCCATATATTGTGATGGTTTCGCGCACCTCTCATAGCTTCCCCTATATCGCTGTGTTTTCGCACACCTTGCATACCTTCCGCTATTTCATTTTGTTTTTGTGCAAATCTCATACCTTCCACTATATCGATGTGTTCGTGCACGTCTCGTACCTTCCCCTGTATCGATGTGTTTTCGCGCACCTGTCATACCTTCCCCTATATCGCCGTGTTTTCACGCACCTCTGATAGCTTCCCCTATATCGTTGTGTTTTTGTGCACCTCTCATACCTTCCCCTATGTCGTTGTGCTTTCGTGCACCTCTCATACTTGCCCCTATAACGCATGTTTTCTCAGACCTGTCATAGCTTCCCTTTATCGCTGTGTTTTCACGCACCTCACATACCTTCCACTATATCGATGTGTTTTCGCGCACCTCTCATAACTTCCCCTATATCGTTGTGTTTTCACGCATGTCTGAAAGCTTCCCCTTTATCGCCGTCTTTTCACGCATCTCCCATAGCTTCCCCTACATCGCTGTGTTTTCGCGCACCTCTCATAACTTCTCCTGTATCGCCGTCTTTTCACGCACCTACCGTAGCTTCCCCTATATTGCTGTTTTCTTGCACCTGTCATACCTGCCCCTATATCACCGTATTTTTGCGCACCTCTCATACCTTCCGCTACATCGATGTGTTTTCGCGCACCTCTCATACCTGCCCCTCTAACGCGTGTTTTCGCAGACCTCTCATAGCTTCCCCTATATTGCTGTGTTTTTGCACACCTCTCATACCTTCCACTATACCGATATGTTTTCGTGCACCTCTCATACCTTCCCATATATTGCGATGTATTCGCGCACCTCTCATCGCTTTCCCCAAATTGCTGTGTTTCTGCGCACCTCTCATATCTTCCCCCATATTGCCGTGTTCTGGCGCACCTCGCATAACTTCCCCTACATCGCTATGCTTTTGTGCAACTCTCATGCCTTCTACGTTATCGCCGTCTTTTCACACACCTCCCGTAGCCTCCCCTACATTGCTGTGTTTTCTTGCACCTCTCATAGCTTCCAATATATCGTTGTGTTTTTTCGCACTTCTCTTACCTTCCCCTGTATCGCTGTGTTTACGCACACCTCCCATAGCTTCCCTTATATCGCTGTGTTCTCGCGCACCTATCATAGCTTCCCCAATATGGCTGTGTCTTCACGCACCTCTCATACCTTCCCCTGTATTGCTGTGTTTTCGCACAACTCCCATAGCTTCTCTTATATCGCTGTGTTTTCCCGCACCTCCCATAGCTTCCCCAATATCATTATTTTCACACATCTCTGATACCTTCCCCTATATAGCTGTTTTCGCTCAGCTCTTATAGCTTCGCCTATATCGCCATCTTTTCACGCACCTCTCACATCTTCCCCTATATCGCTGTGTGATCAAGAAGCTTTCATAGCTTCCCCGAAATTGCTGTGTTTTCGCATACCTCCCATAGCTTCCGCTATATTGCTGTTTTTGCACACCTCTCATAGCTTCCCATATATTGCTGTGTTTTTGCACACCTCTCATACCTTCCACTATACCAATATGTTTTCGTGCACCTCTCATACCCTCCCCTATATCGCTGTGTTTTCACGCACCTGCCATAGATCCCCTTTTTCGCCGTGTTTTTGTGCACCTCTCCTAGCTTCCCATATATTGCGATGTATTCGCGCACCTCTCATCGCTTTCCCCAAATCGCTGTGTTTCTGCGCACCTCTCATATCTTCCCCCATATTGCCGTGTTCTGGCGCACCTCGCATAACTTCCCCTACATCGCTATGTTTTTATGCACCTCTCATGCCTTCTACGTTATCGCCGTCTTTTCACGCAGCTCCCGTAGCTTCCCCTATATTGCCGTGTTTCTGCGCACCTCGCATACCTTCAACGATATCGCTGTGTTTTCACGCATGTCCCATACCTTCCCATATATTGCTGTGATTTTGCATACCTCCCATATCTTCCCCTACATTGCTGTGTTTTTGCGGACATCTTATACCTTCTGCTGTATCGCTGTGTTTTCGCAGACCGCTCATGCCTTCCCCTATATTGCTGTGTTTTCACGCACCTCTCATACCTTCCCCATATCACTGTGTTTCCACGCACATCTCATACCGTCCCCTATATCGCTGCGTCTCGCGCACCTCCCATACCTTCCCCTATATAGCTGTGTTTTCGGGCAGCTCCCATACCTTCCCCTATATCGATGTGTTTTCACGCACCTCTCATCCCTCCCCCATATCGCTGTGATTTCACGCACATCCCAGAACTTCCCCTATATCACTGCATTTTCTCTCACCTCTCATACCTTCCCTATATCGCTGTGTTTTCGCGTACCTCTCATATATTCCCCTACGTCACTGTGTATTCGCGCACCTCTCATACCTTCCCCTATATTGTCGTGTTTTCGCAGACCTCTCATGCCTTCCCCTATATTGCTGTGTTTTAGCACATTCCTGATACCTTCCCCTATATCGTCGTGTTTTCGCAGACCTCTCATACCTTCCCCTATATCACTGTGTTATCGTGCACCTCTCATAGCTTCCCATATATTGCGATGCTTTCACGCACCTCCCATAGCTTTCCTATATCGCTGTGTTTTCGTGCACCTCTCATACCTTCCCCTATATCGCTGTGTTTTTGCTCACCTCCCATAGCTTCCCCTATATCGCTGCGTTTTCCCGCACCTCCCATAGCTTCCCAATATCATTGTGTTATCGCACACCACTCATATCTTCCACTATATCGCTGTGTTTTCGCACGCATCCTATAACTTCCCGCATATTGCTGTGTTTCCGCGCACCTCCCATAGTTTCCCATATATCGCCGTGTTTTCGCGCACCTCCCATAGGTTCCCCTATATTGCCATGTTTTTGCGCATTTCTCATACATTCCCCTATAGTGCTGTGTTTTCGCGCACCTCCCATAGCTTTCCCAAAATCTCTGTGTTTTCGCGCACCTCTCCTACATTCCACTATATCGCTGTGTTTTTGCTCGCCTCTCATAGCTGCCACTATATCGCCGTGTTTTCACGCAGCTCTCATACCTTCCCCTATAGAGCTGCGTTTTCTCTCACCTCTTATACCTTCCCCTATATCGCCGTGTTTTTGCGTACCTCTCATAAATTCCCTTACATCGCTTTGTTTTCGCGCACCTCCCATACTTTCCCCTTTATCGCCGTGTTTTCGCAGACCTCTCGTGCCTTCCCCTATATTGCTGTGTTTTAGCACACCTTCCATAGCTTCCCCTATGTCGCCGTGCTCTTGTGCACTTCTCATCACTTCCCCTATATCGCTCTGCATTCGCGCAGCTCCCATATCTTCCCCTACATCGCAGTGTTTTAGGGTACCTCTCATAACTTCCCCTATGTTGCCTTGTTTGCACTTGCCTCCTATAGCTTCCCATATATCGCCGTGTTTTTGCGCACTTCTCATTGTTTCCCCTCTATCGTAGTCTTTTCGCGCACTTCGCGTAGCTTCCCATATATTGCTGTGTTTTCTCGCGCCTCTCATAGATTTCCCTATAACTCTGTGTTTTCGCGCACCTCTCATACCTTCCACTATATCACTGTTTTCGCGCACCTCTCGTAGCTTCCCCATATCGATGTGTTTTCGCGCACCTGTCATACCTTCCCCAATATCGCTGTGTTTTCATGCACCTCTCATCCCTTCCCCTATATCGCTGTGTTTTTGCGCCCCTCCCATAGCTTCTCCTGTATCGTTGTGTTTTCGCTCACCTCCCATAGCTTCCCTTATATCGCCGTGTCTTGCACACCTCTCATACATTCCCCTAGATCGCCGTGTTTTCGCGCACCTCTCATAGCTTTCCCTATATAGCTGTGTATTTGCTCACCTCTTAGAGCTTCCCCTATGTCGCCGTGTTTTCGCTCACCTCTCATAAATTCCCCTATATCTAAGAAGAGAAAGAAGGGGCATGATAAGGCCTTGGTGAGTAGGGTAAAGGAAAACCCCAAGGCATTCTTCAATTATGTGAAGAAAAAAAGGATGACAGGAGTGAAGGTAGGACCAATTAGAGATAAAGGTGGGAAGATGTACCTGGAGGCTGTGGAAGTGAGCGAGGTCCTCAATGAATACTTCTCTTCAGTATTCACCAATGAGAGGGAACTTGATGATGGTGAGGACAATATGAGTGAGGTTGATGTTCTGGAGCATGTTGATATTAAGGGAGAGGAGGTGTTGGAGTTGTTAAAATACATTAGGACAGATAAGTCCCCGGGGCTTGACGGAATATTCCCCAGGCTGCTCCATGAGGCGAGAGAAGAGATTGCTGAGCCTCTGGCTAGGATCTTTATGTCCTCGTTGTCCACGGGAATGGTACCGGAGGATTGGAGGGAGGTGAATGTTGTTCCCTTGTTCAAAAAAGGTAGTAGGGGTAGTCCGGGTAATTATAGACCAGTGAGCCTTACGTCTGTGGTGGGAAATCTGTTGGAAAATATTCTTAGAGATAGGATCTATAGGCATATAGAGAATCATGGTCTGATCAGGGACAGTCAGCATGGCTTTGTGAAGGGCAGATCGTGTCTAACAAGCCTGATAGAGTTCTTTGAGGAGGTGACCAGGCATATAGATGAGGGTAGTGCAGTGGATGTGATCTATATGGATTTTAGTAAGGCACTTGACAAGGTTCCACACGGTAGGCTTATTCAGAAAGTTAAAAGGCATGGGATCCAGGGAAGTTTGGCCAGGTGGATTCAGAATTGGCTTGCCTGCAGAAGGCAGAGGGTGGTGGTGGAGGGAGTACATTCAGATTGGAGGATTGTGACTAGTGGTGTCCCACAAGGATCTTTTCTGCAACCTCTACTTTTCGTGAAGGATGGGTTGGCAAGTTTGCAGACGACACAAAGGTTAGTGGTGTTGTAGATAGTGTAGAGGGTTGTCAAAGATTGCAGAGAGACATTGATAGGATGCAGAAGTGGGCTGAGAAGTGGCAGATGGAGTTCAACCCAGAAAAGTGTGAGGTGGTACAATTTGGAAGGACAAACTCCAAGGCAGAGTACAAAGTAAGTGGCAGAATACATGGTAGTGTGGAGAGGCAGAGGGATCTCGGGGTACATGTCCACAGATCCCTGAAAGTTGCCTCACAGGTCGATAGGGTAGTTAAGAAAGCTTATGTTAAGTTAGCTTTCATAAGTCGAGGGATAGAGTTTAAGAGTCGCGATGTAACGATGCAGCTCTATAAAACTCTGGTTAGGCCACACTTGGATTATTATGTCCAGTTCTGGTCACCTCACTATAGGAAGGATGTGGAAAGGGTACAGAGGAGATTTACCAGGATGCTGCCTGGTTTAGAGAGTATGCATTATGATCAGAGATTAAGGGAGCTAGGGCTTTACTCTTTGGAGAGAAGGAGGATGAGAGGAGACATGATAGAGGTGTACAAGATAATAAGAGGAATAGATAGAGTGGATAGCCAGCGCCTCTTCCCCAGGGCACCACTGCTCAATACAAGAGGACATGGCTTTAAGGTAAGGGGTGGGAAGTTCAAGGGTGATATTAGAGGAAGGTTTTTTACTCAGAGCGTATTGGTGCGTGGAATGCACTGCCTGAGTCAGTGGTGGAGGCAGATACACTAGTGAAGTTTAAGAGACTACTAGACAGGTATAAGGAGGAATCTAAGGTGGGGGCTTATATGGGAGGCAGGGTTTGAGGGTAAGCTCAACATTGTGGGCCGAAGGGCCTGTACTGTGCTGTACTATTCTATATATATCTATATATACATCGCCGCGTTTTTGCCCACCTCTCATACCTTCCCATATATTGCCGTGATTTCGCGCACATCCCATAGCTTCCCCTATATTGCTGCGTTTTTGCGGACATTTCATACCTTCTGCTGTATCAATGTGTATTCGCACACCTCTCACTGCTTCCCCTATATCGCTGTGTTATTGCGCACGTCTCAGAGCTTCCTCTATATTGCTGTATTTTCGCAGACCTCTCATCCCTTCCCCTATATTGCTGTGTTTTAGCACACCTCTCATACCTTCCCCTATATCGCCCTGCTTTCACGCACCTCTCATAGTTTCCCATATAATCGCCTTGTTTTTGCGCACCTCTCATATATTCCACTATAGCGCTGTGTTTTTGCGCACATCTCACAGCTTCCCCTATATCGCTATGTTTTCGCGCAACTCCCATAGCTTCCCATATATCGCTGTGTTTTCGTGCACCTCTCATACGTTCCCCTGCATCGCTGTGTTTTCGCACACCTCCCATAGCTTCCTCAAGATCGCTGTGTTTTCCCCGCACCTTCCATAGCTTCCCAACATCATTGTGTTTTCGCGCACCTCTGATAACTTCCCCAATATCACTGGTTTTCGCTCACCTCCTATAGCTTCCCTTATATCGCCATGTTTTCGTGCATCACTCATACCTTCCACTATATCGCTGTGTTTTCGCGCGCGTCCATAACTTCCCGTATATTGCTGTGTTTCCGCATATCCCAGAGTTTCCCATATATCGCCGTGCTATCGCGCACCTCGCATAGGTTCCCATATATCACCATGTTTTCGTGCACCTCTCATACATTCCCCTGTAGCGCTGTGTTTTCGCGCACCTCTCATACTTTCCCCTATATCGCCTGTTTTCGCAGACCTCTCGTGCCTTCCCCTTTATTGCTGTGTTTTAGCACACCTCTCATAGCTTCTCCTACATCGCCATGTTTTCACGAACTTCGCTTAGCTTCCCCTACATCGCTGTGTTTTCGCGTACCTCTCATACTTTCCCCTACATCGCTGTGTTTTCGCGTACCGCACATACCTTCTCTTATATCGCTGAGTTTTCACGCACCTCCCATCGCTTCCCCTATAGCGCCGTGTTTTCGCGCACAGCACATAGCTTCTCCTATGTTTCTGTGTCTTCGCGCACCTCCCATACCTTCTCCTATATCGCTGTTTTCACACAACTCCCATAGCTTCCCATATATCGCCGTGTTTTCACACACCTCTCATACCTTCTCCTATATCGCCGTGTTTTCGTGCACCTAATATAGCTTCCTCTATATCAGTGTGTTTTCATGCGCCTCGCATACCACCACCTATATTGCTGTGTTTTCATGTACCTCTCCTACCTTCCCCGATATTGCTGTGTCTTCACAGACCTCTCATACCTTCCCCTATATCGCTGTGTTTTAGCGCACCTCAGATACCTTCCCTTATATCACTGTTTTTTCACGCACCTCCCATAGCTTCCCCTATGTCGCTGTGCTCTCATGCACCTCTCATCACTTACACTATATCGCTCTGCTTTCGCACACCTCCCATAGCTTCCCCTACATCGCTGTGCTTTTGCACACCTCTCATACCTTCCCCTATATCACTGTGTTATCGTTCACCTCTCATAGCTTCCCATATATTGCAATGTTTTCACACACCTCCCATAGATTCCCCTATATCGCTATGTTTTCTCGCACCTCTCATACCTTCCCCTATATCGCTATGTTTTCGCGCAACTCCCATAGCTTCCCATATATCGCTGTGTTTTTGTGCACCTCTCATACGTTCCCCAGCATCGCTGTGTTTTCGCACACCTCCCATAGCTTCCCCAAGATCGCTGTGTTTTCCCGCACCTCCCATAGCTTCCCAATATCATTGTGTTTTCGTGCACCTCTGCTACCTTCCCCAATATCACTGGTTTTCGCTCACCTCCTGTAGCTTCCCCTATATCGCCATGTTTTCGCGCACCACTCATATCTTCCATTATATCGCTGTGTTTTTGCGCGCGTCCCATAACTTCCTGTATATTGCTGTCTTTCCACGCACCTCCCAGAGTTTCCCATATATCGCCGTGCTTTCACGCACCTCCCATAGGTTACCATATATCACCATGTTTTCGTGCACCTCTCATACATTCCCCTATAGCGCTGTGTTTTCGTGCATCTCTCATAGCTTTCCCTTTAGAGCTGTGTTTTCTCTCACCTCTCATACCTTCCCCTATAGAGCTGCGTTTTTCTCTCACCTCTCATACCTTCCCCTATATCGCCGTTTTTGCGTTCCTCTCATACATTCCCCTACATCGCTGTGTTTTTGCGCACCTCTCATTCTTTCCCCTATATCGCCTGTTTTCGCAGACCTCTCGTGCCTTCCCCTATATTGCTGTGTTTTAGCACACCTTCCATAGCTTCCCCTGTGTCACTGTGCTCTCGTGCACCTCTCATCACTTCCCCTATATCGCTCCGCTTTCGCGCACCTTCCATAGCTTCCCCTACATCGCAGTGTTTTAGGGCACCTCTCATAACTTCCCCTTTCTTGCCCTGTTTGCACTTGACTCCCATAGCTTCCCATGTATCGCAGTGCTTTCGCGCACCTCTCATAGCTTCCCCCAAATCGCTGTTTTTGCACACCTCTCATAGCTTCCCCTACATTGCTGTGTTTTCGCGTACCTCTCATGCCTTCTCCTATATTACCGTGTTTTCACGCACCTCCCATCGCTTCCCCTATATCGCTGAATTTTCTCGTACCTCTCGTGCCTTCCCCTATATCGCTCTGTTTTCGCGCACCTCTCATAGATTTCCCTATAACTCTGTGTTTTCGCGCACCTCTCGTAGCTTCCCTAATATCGCTGTGTTTTCATGCACATCCCATAGCTTCCCCTACATCGCAGTGTTGTCACGCACCTCTCATAGCTTCCATAATATCGCCATGCTTTTGCGCACCTCGCATAGCTTCCCCTATATTGCCGTGTTTTCGCGCTCTTCTCATACATTCCCCTACATCGCCATGTTTTCTCGCACCGCTCATACCTTCCTCTATATTGGTGTGTTTTCACGCACCTCGCATAGCTTCCCCTATATCGCTGTGTTCTTGGGCACCTCGCATAGCTTCCCCTATATCGCTGTGTTCTTGGGCACCTCTCATATCTTCCCCTATATTGCGATGTTTTCGTGCACCTCTCATAGCTTCCCTAATATCGCCATGTTTTTGCGCACCTTGCATAGCTTCCCCTACTTCGCAGTGTTGTCACGCACCTCTCATAGCTTCCATAATATCGCCATGTTTTTGCGCTCTTCTCATACATTCCCCTACATCGCCATGTTTTCTCGCATCGCTCATACCTTCCTCTATATCGGTGTGTTTTCACACACCTCGCATAGCTTCCCCTATATCGCTGTGTTCTTGGGCACCTTTCATAGCTTCCCCTATATTGCGATGTTTTCGTGCACCTATCATAGCTTCTCCTAAATCGCTGTGTTTTCGCGCACCTCGCATAACTTTCATAATATCGCCGTGTTTTCGCTCACCTCCCATAGCTTCCCCTATATTGCCGTGTTTTCACGCTCTTCTCATACATTCCCCTACGTCGCCATGTTTTCACGCACCGCTCATACCTTCCTCTATATTGGTGTGTTTTCACACACCTCGCATAACTTCCCCTATATCGCTGTGTTCTTGGGCAGCTCTCATAGCTTCCCCTATATTCCGATGTTTTCGTGCATCTCTCATAGCTTCCCTAATATCGCCATGTTTTTGCGCACCTTGCATAGCTTCCCCTACATCGCAGTGTTTTCACGCACCTCTCATAGCTTCCATGATATCGCCATGTTTTCGCGCACCTCGCATAGCTTCCCCTATATCGCTGTGTTCTTGGGCACCTCTCATAGCTTCCCCTATATCGCGATGTTTTTGTGCACCTCTCATAGCTTCTCCTAAATCGCTGTGTTTTTGCGCACCTCTCATAGCTTCCCTAATATCGCCATGTTTTTGCGTACCTCGCATAGCTTCCCCTACATCGCAGTGTTTTTGCGCACAACTCATACCTTCTCCTATATCGCCGTGTTTTCACGCAAGTCCCATAGCTTCCTCTATATTGCTGTTTTCTCGCACCTCTCATACCTTCCCCTACATTGCCGTGTTTTCGCGCACCTCTCATACCTTCAATGATATGGCTGTGTTTTCGCGCATGTCCCACACATTCCCATATATTGCTGTGATTTTGCGCACCTCCCATAGCTTCCCCTATATTGCTGTGTTTTTGTGGACATCCCACACCTTCTGCTGTATCAAAGTGTTTTTGCACACCTCTCATAGCTTCCCCCAAATCGCTGTTTTTTCGCGCACCTCTCATAGTTTCCCCTATATCGCGATGTTTTTGCGCACTGCACATAGCTTCCCCTACATCTCTGTGTCTTCGCGTACCTCTCATACCTTCTCCTGTATCGCTATGTTTTTGCACAACTCCCATAGCTTCACATATATCGCTGTGTTTTCGTGCACCTCTCCTACGTTTCCCGTATCACTGCGTTTTCGCACACCTCCCATAGCTTTCCCATATCGCTGTGTTTTCGTGCAGGTCTCATAGCTTCCCCTATATCGATGTGTTTTCCTGCACCTCCCATAGGTTCCCAAAATCATTGTGTTTTTGCGCACCTCTGATACCTTCCCCAATATCGCTGTGTTTTCGCTCATCTCTTACAGCTTCACCTATGTCGCCACGTTTTCGCGCACTTCTCATACCTTCCCCTATATCGCCGTGTTTTCGCAGACCTCTCATGCCTTCTCCTATATTGCAGTGTTTCAGCGCACCTCAGATACCTTCCCCTTTATCACTGTTTTTTCAAGCACCTCCCATAGCTTCCCCTATGTTGCTGTGTTTTCGTGCACCTCTCATCACTTCCTCTATATCGCTCTGCTTTCACACACCTCCCATAGCTTCCCCTACATTGCTGTGCTTTTGCGCACCTCTCATGCCTTCCCCTATATCGCCCTGCTTTCACGCACTTCCCATAGCTTCCCATATATCAGCGTGTTTTTGCGCACCTCTCATACCCTCCCCATAACACTGTGTTATCGTGCACCTCTCGTAGCTAACCCTCTACCGCTGTGTTCTCGTGCACCTCTCATAGCTTTCCCTATATCGCTATGTTTTCTCGCACCTCTCATACCTTCCCCTATATCGCTACGTTTTCGCCCAACTCCCATAGCTTCCCATATATCGCTGTGTTTTCGCACACCTCCCATAGCTTCCCCTATATCGCTGTGTTTTCCCAAATCTCCCATTCCTTTCCAATATCATTGTGTTTTCGCGCACCTCTGATACCTTCCCCAATATCGCTGTGTTTTCGCTTATCTCTTATAGCTTCAACTATAATGCTGTGTTTTTGCGCGCGTCCCATAGGTACCTCTATATCGCCGTGATTTCGCGCACCTCTCATACTTTCCCCTATTTCGCTGTGTTTTCTCGCACCTCGCATTGCTTCCCTACATCGCCGTGTTTCTGCGCACCTCTCATATCTTCCCCTACATCACGGTGTTATCGCACACCTCTCATAGCTTCCCGTATATCGCCCTATTTTCGCGTAATTGTCATACCTTCCCCTATACCGCTGTGTTTTTGCTCACCTCTCATAGCTACAACTATATTGCCATGTTTTCGCACAGCTCACATACCTTCCCCTATAGAGCTGCGTTCTCTCTCACATCTCATACCTTCCGCCAATTTGCCGTGTTTTCTCGTACCTCTAATACATTCCCCTACATCGCTGTGTTTTTGCACACTTCTCATACCTTCCCCTATATCGTTGTTTTTTCACGCACCTCTCATACCTTCCCCAATATCACTGTGTTTTCGCGCACATGTCATATCTTCTCCTATATCGCTGTTTTTTCTGCGCACTTCTCATATCATCCCCTACATCGCGGTGTTATCGCACACCTCTCATAGATTCCCCTATATCGCTTTATTTTCGCGCATTTCTCATACCTTCCCCTACATCGCTGTGCTTTTCCTCACCTCTCATAGCTGCCACTATATTGCCATGTTTTCGCGCAGCTCACATACCTTCCCCTACATCGCTGTGTTTTTGCGCACCTCTCATACCTTCCCCTATATCGCCGTGTTTTCGCAGACCTCTCATGCCTTCCCCTATATTGCTGTGTTTCAGCGCACCTCTGATACCTTCACCTATATCGTTGTTTTTTCACACACCTCTCATACCTTCCCCAATATCACCGTGTTTTCGCGCACGTCATATCTTCTCCTATATCGCTGTGTCATCAAGCAGCTCTCATAACTTCCCCTATATTGCTCAGTTTTCACGCATCTCCCTTAGCTTCCCCTATGTTGCTGTGCTTTTGTGCACCTCTCATCACTTCCTCTATATCGCTCTGCTTTCACACACCATCCATAGCTTCCCCTACATCGCTGTGCTTTTGCGCACCTCTCATGCCTTCCCCTATATCGCCCTGCTTTCACGCACCTCCCATAGCTTTCCATATATCAGCGTGTTTTTGCGCACCTCTCATACCTTCCCCTATATCACTATGTTTTCGCGCACCTCTCATACCTTCCCCTATATCACTGTGTTCTCCTGCACCTCTCACAGCTTCCCATATATTGAGATGTTTTCACGCACCTCCCATAGGTTCCCCTATATCGCTATGATTTCTCGCAACTCTCATACCTTCCCCTATATCGCTACTTTTTCGCGCAACGCCCATAGCTTCACATATATCGCTGTGTTCTCGCACACCTCCCATAGCTTCCCCTATATCGCTGTGTTTTCCCGCACCTCCCATTACTTTCCAATATCATTGTGTTTTCGTGCACCTCTGATACCTTCCCCAATATCACTGTGTTTTCGCTTACTTCCTATAGCTTCCCCTATATCGCGATGTTTTTGCGCGCGTCCCATAACTCCCTGTATATTGCTGTGTTTCTGCGCTCCTCCCATTGGTTCCCCTATAACGCCATGTTTTTGCACACCTCTCATACCTTCCCCTATATCACTATGTTTTCGCACACTTCTCTTAGCTTCCCCATATTGCTGTGATTTTGCACACCTCCCATAGCTTCCCCTATATCGCTGTGTTTTCCCGCACCTCCCATTGCTGTCCAATATCATTGTGTTTTCGCGCACTTCTGATACCTTCCCCAATATTGCTGTGTTTTCGCTTACCTCTTATAGCTTCCCCTATATCGCGATGTTTTCGTGCACCACTCATATCTTCCACAATATCGCTGTGTTTTTGCGCGCCTCCCATAACTTCCTGTATATTGCTGTTTCCGCGCACCTTCCATAGGTTCCCCTATATCACCATATTTTCGCGCACCTCTCATACATTCCCCTATAGCGCTGTTTTCGCGTACCTCTCATAGCTTTCCCAAAATCTCTGTGTTTTCGCGCACCTCTCATACCTTCCCCTATATTGCTTTGTTATCACGCACTTCTCATAGCTTCCCCTCTACCGTTGTGTTTTCCTGCACCTCTCATAGCTTCTCATATATTGCGACGTGTTCGTGCACCTCTCATAGCTTCCCCCAAATCGCTGTTTTCGCGCACCTCTCTTAGCTTCCCCTATAACGCTGAGTTTTCGCGCACCTCGCATTGCTTCCCTACATCTCTGTGTTTTCGCGCACTTCTCATATCTTCTCCTATATCGCCGTGTTCTCACCCACCTCTCATACCTTCCTCTTATTAGCTGAGTTTTCGCTCATCTGTCATACCTACTCCTATATCGCCGTGTTTTTGTGCACCTCCTATAACTTCCTCAATATCGCTGTGTTTTCGTGCACCTCTCATACCTTCCCCTATATCACTGTGTTTTCCCGCAACTCCCATTGCTTTCCAATATCACTGTGTTTTCGCACACCTCTGATACCTTCCCCAATATCGTTGTGTTTTCGCTTACCTCTTATAGCTTCCCCTATATCGTGATGCTTTCGTGCACCACTCATATCTTCCACAATATCGCTGTGTTTCGGCGCGCCTCCCATAGGTTCCCCTATATCACCATGTTTTCGCGCACCTCTCATAGCTTTCTCAAAATCTCTGTGTTTTCGCACGCCTCTCATACCTTCCCCTATTTCGTTGTGTTTTCACGCACCTCGCATTGCTTCCCTACATCGTTGTGTTTCTGCGCACCTCTCATATCTTCACCTACATCACGGTGTTATCGCACACCTCTCATAGCTTCCTCTATATCGCGATGTTTTCGCGCACCACTCATATCTTCCACTATATCGTTGTGTTTTTCGCGTGCGTCCCGTAACTTCCCGTATATTGCTGTGTTTCCCGCACACCTCCCATAGGTTCCCCTATATCGCCATGTTTCGCGCACCTCTCATACGTTTCCCCCCTATAGCGCTGTTTTCACGCACTTCTCTTAGCTTCCCTATATCGATGTGTTTTCGCGCAACTGTCATACCTTCCCCTATTTTGGTGTGTTTTCACGCACCTCGCATTGCTTCCCCTACATCGCCGTGTTTCCGCGCACCTCTCATATCTTCCCCTACATTGCGGTTTTATCGTGCGCCTCCCTTAGCTTCCCCTCCATCGCTGTGCTTTTGCGCACCTCTCATGCCTTCCCGTATATCGCCCTGCTTTCACGCACCTCCCACAGCTTCCCATATATCGGCGTGTTTTGTGCACCTCTCATACCTTCCCCAATATCACTGTGTTCTCGTGCACCTCTCACAGCTTCCCATATATTGAGATGTTTTCACGCACCTCCCATAGGTTCCCCTATATCGCTATGTTTTCTCGCACCTCTCATACATTCCCCTATTTTTCTACGTTTTGCCAACTCCCATAGCTTCCCATATATCACTGTGTTTTCACACACCTCCCATAGCTTCCCCTATACCACTGTATTTTCCCGCACCTCTCATTGCTTTCCAATATCATTGTGTTTTTGTGCACACTCTGATACCTTCCCCAATATCGCTGTGTTTTCGCTTACCTCTTATAGCTTCCCCTATTTCGCGATATTTTCGCGCACCACTCATATCTTCCACTATATCGCTGTGTTTTAGCGTGCGTCCCGTAACTTCCCGTATATTGCTGTGTTTCCGCACACCTCCCATGGGTTCCCCTATCTCGCCATGTTTTCGTACACCTCTCATACATTCTCCTATAGCGCTGTGTTTTTGCGTACCTCCTATAGCTTTCCCAAAATCTCTGTGTATTCGCGCACCTCTCATATTTTCTCCTATTTCTCCGTGTTTTCAGGCACCTCAGATAGGTTCCCCAATATCGCTGTATTTTCTCGCACCTCTCATGCCTTCCCCTATAGCACTCTGTTTTACTGCACCTTGCATAGACTCCCATATATTCCTGTGTTTTCGCGCACTTCTCATACCTTCCCCTATATCGCTGTGTTTTCGCACACCTCCCATAGCTTCCCCTATATCGCTGTGCTTTTCCGCACCTCCCATGGCTTCCCAATATCATTGTGTTTTCGTGCACTTCTGATACATTCCCCTATATCGCTATGATTTCGCTCACCTCTTATAGCTTCCTCTACATCGCCGTCTTTTCGCGCACCTCTCATTTCTTCCACTATATCGCTGTGTTTTCGCGCACGTCCCATAAATTCCCGTATATTGCTGTGTTTCCGTGCACCTCCCATAGTTTTGCATATATCGCCGTGGTTTCGCGCACCTCTCATACATTCCCCTACATCGCCGTGTTTTTGCGCACCTCTCATACCTTCCCTATATTGCTTTGTTATCATGCACTTCTCATAGCTTCCCCTCTACCGCTGTGTTTTCCCTGCACCCCTCATAGCTTCCCATATATTGCGACGTGTTCGTGCACCTCTCATAGCTTCCCCCAAATCGCTGTTTTCGCGCACCTCTCTTAGCTTCCCCTATAACGCTGAGTTTTCGCGCACCTCGCATTGCTTCCTTACATCTCTGTGTTTTCACGCACCTCTCATATCTTCTCCTATATCGCCGTGTTCTCACCCACCTCTCATACCTTTCTCTTTTTAGCTGAGTTTTCGCTCATCTGTCATACCTACTCCTATATCGCCGTGTTTTTGTGCACCTCCTATAGCTTCCTCAATATCGCTGTGTTTTCGTGCACCTCTCATACCTTCCCCTATATCACTGTGTTTTCCCGCAACTCCCATTGCTTTCCAATATCACTGTGCTTTCGCACACCTCTGATACCTTCCCCAATATCGTTGTGTTTTCGCTTACCTCTTATAGCTTCCTCTATATCGCGACGTTTTCGCGCACCACTCATATCTTCCACTATATCACTATGTTTTTGCGCGCGTCCCATAACTTCCTGTATATTGCTGTGTTTCGGCGCACCTCCCATAGGTTCCCCTATATCGCCATGTTTTTGTGCACCTCTCATACCTTCCCCTATATCGCTATGTTTTCACGCACTTCTCTTAGCTTCCCCATATCGCTGTGTTTTCGCACACCTCCCATAGCTTCCCCTATATCACTGTGTTTTCCCGCACCTCCCATTGCTTTCCAATATCATTGTGTTTTCGCGCACCTCTGATACCTTCCCCAATATCGCTGTGTTTTCCCGCACCTCCCATTGCTTTCCAATATCATTGTGTTTTCGCACACCTCTGATACCTTCCCCAATATCGCTGTGTTTTCGCTTACCTCTCATAGCTTCCCCTATATCGCTCTATTTTCGCGCACTTCTCATACCTTCCCCTATGTCGCTGTGTTTTTCCTCACCTCTCACAGCTGCCACCATATTGCCATATTTTCGTGCAGCTCACATTCCTTCCCTATAGAGCTGAGTTCTGTCTCACGTTTCATACCTTCCGCTAATTCGCCTTTTTTTTCGCGTACCTCTCATACATTCCCCTACATCGCTGTGTTTTCGCGCACCTCGCATTGCTTCCCTACATCGCCGTGTTTCTGCGCACCTCTCATATCTTCGCCTACATCACGGTGTTATCGCACACCTCTCATAGCTTCCCCTATATCGCTCTATTTTCGCGCACTTCTCATACCTTCCCCTATGTCGCTGTGTTTTTCCTCACCTCTCATAGCTGCCACCATATTGCCATATTTTCGTGCAGCTCACATACCTTCCCTATAGAGCTGAGTTCTGTCTCACGTCTCATACCTTCCGCTAATTCGCCTTTTTTCGCTTACCTCTCATACATTCCCCTACACCGCTGTGTTTTCGCGCACCTCTCATACCTTCCCCTATATCGCCGTGTTTTTGCAGACCTCTCATGCCTTCCCCTATATTGCTGTGTTTCAGCGCACCTCTGATACCTTCCCCTATATCGCTGTGTTTTCGCACACATGTCATATCTTCTCCTATATCGTTGTGTCATCAAGCAGCTCTCATAACTTCCCCTATATTGCTTAGTTTTCACGCATCTCCCATAGCTTCTCCTATGTTGCTGTGCTTTTGTGCACCTCTCATCACTTCCTCTATATCGCTCTGCTTTCACGCACCTCTCATAGCTTCCCCTACATCGCTGTGCTTTTACCCATCTCTCATGCCTTCCCCTATATCGCCCTGCTTTCATGCACCTCCCATAGCTTCCCATATATCGGCATGTTTTTACGCACCTCTCATACCTTCCCCTATCGTGTGTTATCGTGCACCTCTCATAGCTAACCCTCTACCGCTGTGTTCTCGTGCACCTCTCATAGTTTCCCCTATATTGCGATGTTTTCCTGCACCTCCCATAGACTCTCATATATCGCTGTGTTTTTCTCGCACCTCTCATACCTTCCCCTATATCGCTACGTTTTCGCGCAACTCTCATATCTTCCGATATATCGCTGTGTTTTTGCACACCTCTGATACATTCCCCAATATCGCTGTGTTTTCGCTTACCTCTTATAGCTTCCCCTATATCGCAATGTTTTCGCACACCACTCATATCTTTCACTATATCACTGTGTTTTTGCGTGCGTCCCATAACCTCCCGTATATTGCTGTGTTTCCGCGCACCTCCCATAGGTTCCCCTATCTCGCCATGTTTTCGCGCACCTCTCATATATTCCCTTATAGCACTGTGTTTTTACGCACCTCTCATAGCTTTCCCAAAATCCCTGTGTTTTTGCGCACCTCTCATATCTTCTCCTATATCGCCGTGTTTTCACGCACCTCACATAGGTTCCCCAATATCGCTTTATTTTCTCACACCTCTCATGCCTTCCCCTATATCGCTCTGTTTTCCTGCACCTCCCATAGACTCTCATATATCGCTGTGTTTTCGCGCACTTCTCATACCTTCCCCTATATTGTTGTGTTTTTGCTCACTTCTCATAGCTGCCACTATATAGCCGAGTTTTCGCACCGCTCTCATACCTTCCCCTATATCGCTGTGTTTCCGCACACCTCCCATAGCTTCCCCTATATCGCTGTGTTTTCCCGCACCTCCCATGGCTTCCCAATATCATTGTGTTTTCGTGCACTTCTGATACCTTCCCCAATATCGCTGTGATTTCGCTCACCTCTTATAGCTTCCTCTATATTGCCGTGTTTTCGCGCACCTCTCCTATCTTCCACTATATTGCTTTGTTTTCGCGCACGTCCCATAACTTCCTGTATATTGCTGTGTTTCCGTGTACCTCCCATAGTTTTGCATATATCGCCGTGGTTTCGCGCACCTCTCATACAATCCCCTACAACACTGTGTTTTTGCGCACCTCTCATATCTTCCCCATATCGCTTTGTTATCACACACTTCTCATAGCTTCCCCTCTACCGCTGTGTTCTCGTGCACCTCTCATAGCTTCCCATATATTGCGACGTGTTCATGCAGCTCTCATAGCTTCCCCCAAATCGCTGTGTTTTCGCGCACCTCTCAAAGCTTCCCCTATAATGCTGTGTTTTCGCGCACCTCGCATTGCTTCCCTACATCTTTGTGTTTTCGCGCACCTCTCATATCTTCTCCTATATCGCCGTGTTTTCACGCACCTCCCATAGCTTCCCAGTTATCGCTGTGTTTTTGCGCACCTCTCATTCCTTCCCCTGTATCACTGTGTTTTCGCACACCTCCCATAGCTTCACCTATATCGCTGTGTTTTTGCTCACCTCTCATAGCTTTGCCTATATCGCCGTGTTCTCACGCACCTCTCATACCTTCCCCTTTTTAGCTGAGTTTTCGCTCATCTGTCATACCTACTCCTATATCGCCGTGTTTTTGTGCACCTCCTATAGCTTCCTTTATATCGCTGTTTTCGTGCACCTATCATACCTTCCCCTATATCACTGTGTTTTCCCGCACCTCCTGTTGCTTTCCAATATCATTGTGTTTTCGCGCACCTCTGATACCTTCTCCAATATCGCTGTGTTTTCACTTACCTCCTATAGCTTCCTCTATATCGCGATTTCGTGCACCACTCATATCTTCCACTATATCGCTGTGTTTTCGCGTGCGTCCCATAACTTCCCATATATTGCTGTGTTTCCACGCACCTCCCATTGGTTCCCCTATCTCGCCATGTTTTCGCGCACCTCTCATACATTCCCGTACAGCGCTGTGTTTTTGCGCACCTCTCATAGCTTTCCCAAAATCTCTGTGTTTTCGCGCACCTCTCATATCTTCTCCTATATCGACGTGTTTTCACACACCTCCCATAGGTTCCCAAATATTGCTGTATTTCTTGCACTTCTCATGCCTTCTCCTATATCGCTCTGTTTTCCCTGCACCTCCCATAGACTCCCATATATTGCTGTGTTTTCGCGCACTTCTCATACCTTCCCCTATATCGTTGTGTTTCCGCACACCTCCCATAGCTTCCCCTATGTCGCTGTGTTATCCGGCACCTCCCATGGCTTCCCAATATCATTGTGTTTTCGTTCACTTCTGATACCTTCCCGAATATCGCTGTGATTTTGCTCACCTCTTATAGCTTCCTCTATATCGCCGTCTTTTCGGCACGTCCCATAACTTCCGTATAGGGTTGTGTTTCCGTGCACCTCCCATAGCTTCGCATATATCGCCGTGGTTTCGCGCACTTCACCTACATTCCCCTACATCGCCGTGTTTTTGCGCACCTCTCATACCTTCCTCTATATCGCTTTGTTATCACGAACTTCTCATAGCTTCCCCTCTACCGCTGTGTTCTCGTGCACCTCTCATACCTTCCCATATATTGCAACGTGTTCGTGCACCTCTCATATCTTCTCATATATCGCCGAGTTTTCACGCACCTCTCATAGCTTCCCAGTTATCGCTGTGTTTTCGCACACCTCTCATCCTGCCCCTGTATCGCTGTGTTTTCGTGCACCTCCCATAGCTTCCCCTGTATCGCTGCGTTTTTGCTCACCGCTCATAGCTTTGCCTATATCGCCGTGTTCTCAAGTACCTCTCATACCTTCCCCTTTTTAGCTGAGTTTTCGCTCATCTGTCATACCTACTCCTATATCGCCGTGTTTTCGTGCACCTCATATAGCTTCTTCTATATCGCTGTGTTTTCGTGCACCTCTCATTTCTTCCCCTATATCACTGTGTTTTCACGCACCTCGCATACCGTCCCCTATATCGCTGCTTTTTCACGCACCTCTCATTGCTTCCGCTATATCGCTGTGTTTTCACGCACCTCTCATATATTCGCCAATAGCGCTGTGTTTACACGCACCTCTCGTAGCTTTCCCAATATCGATGTGTTTTCGTGCACCTCTCATTGCTTCCCCCATATCACTGTCTTTTCGCAGACCTCTCATAACTGCTCTGTTTTAGTGCACCTCTCATACCCTCCCCTATGTCGCTGTGTTTTGACGCACCTCCCATAGCTTCCCATATATCACAGTGTTTTTCACACACCTCCCATAGCTTCCGCTATATCGCTGTGTTTTCCCGCACCTCCCATTGCTTTCCAATATCACTGTGTTTTCGCGCACCTCTGATACCTTCCCCAATATCACTGGTTTTTGCTCACCTCCTATAGCTTCCCCTATATCGCCATGTTTTCGCGCACCACTCATATCTTCCACTATATTGCTGTGTTTACGCGCACCTCCCAGAGTTTCCCATATATCGCCGTGCTTTCGCGCACCTCCCATAGGTTCCCATATATCACCATGTTTTCATGCACCTCTCATACATTCCCCTATAGCACTGTGTTTTCGAGCACCTCTCATAGCTTTCCAAAAATCTCTGTGTTTTAGCGCAGCTCTCATAATCTCCCCTGTAGAGCTGTGTTTTCTCTCACCTCTCATACGTTCCCCTATATCGATGTGTTTTCATGCACCTCTCATCCCTTCTGTTATATCGCTGTGATTTTGCGCACCTCCCAGAACTTCCCCTATATCGCTGCGTTTTCTCTCAACTCTTATACCTTCCCCTATATTGCCGTGTTTTCATGTACCTCTCATACATTCCCCTACACCGCTGTGTATTTGCGCACCTCTCATACCTTCCCCTATATCGCCGTGTTTTCGCAGACCTCTCATGCCTTCCCCTATATTGCTGTGTTTTAGCGCACCTCTGATACCTTCTCTTATATCCCTGTTTTTTCACGCACCTCCCATAGCTTTCCATATATCGCCGTGTTTTTGCGCACCTCTCATACTTTCCCCTATATCACTGTGTTATCGAGCACCTCTCATAGCTAACCCTCTACCGCTGTGATCTCGTGCACCTCTCATAGCTTCCCCTATATTGCGATGTTTTCATGCACCTCCCATAGATTCCCGTATATCGCTATGTTTTCTCGCACCTCTCATACCTTCCCCTATATCGCTATGATTTTGCGCAACTCCCATAACTTCCCATATATCGCTGTGTTTTCGTGCACCTCTCATACGTTCCCCAGCATCGCTGTGTTTTCGCACACCTCCCATAGCTTCCCCAAGATCGCTGTGTTTTCCCGCACCTCCCATAGCTTCCCAATATCATTGTGTTTTTGTGCACCTCTGAGACCTTCCCCGATATCACTGGTTTTCGCTCACCTCCTATAGCTTCCCCTCTATCGCCATGTTTTCATGCACCACTCATATCTTCCACTATATCGCTGTGTTTTCGTGCGTGTCCCATAACTTCCCGTATATTGCTGTGTTTCCGCGCACCTCCCAGAGTTTCCCATATATCGCCGTGCTTTCACGCACCTCCCATAGGTTACCATATATCACCATGTTTTCGTGCACCTCTCATACATTCCCCTATAGCGCTGTGTTTTCGCGCACCTCTCATAGCTTTCCTAAAATCTCTGTGTTTTAGCACACCTCTCCTACATTCCAGTATATCAGTGTTTTTGCTCACCTCTCATAGCTGCCACTATATCGCCGTGTTTTCACGCAGCTCTCATACCTTCCCCTTTAGAGCTGTGTTTTCTTTCACCTCTCATACCTTCCCCTATAGAGCTGCATTTTCTCTCACCTCTCATACCTTCCCCTATATCGCCGTTTTTGCGTACATCTCATACATTCCCCTACATCGCTGTGTTTTTGCGCACTTCTCATTCTTTCCCCTATATCGCCTGTTTTCGCAGACCTCTCATGCGTTCCCCTATATTGCTGTGTTTTAGCACACCTTCCATATCTTCCCCTGTGTCACTGTGCTCTCGGTCACCTCTCATCACTTCCCCTATATCGCTCTGCTTTCGCGCACCTTCCATAGCTTCCCCTACATCGCAGTGTTTTAGGGCACCTCTCATAACTTCCCCTTTCTTGCCCTGTTTGCACTTGACTCCCATAGCTTCCCATATATCGCCGTGCTTTCGCGCACCTCTCGTAGCTTGCCATATATTGCGACTTTTTTCGCACACCTCTCATAGCTTCCCCCAAATCGCTGTGTTTTCGCACACCTCTCATAGCTTTCCCTACATTGCTGTGTTCTCGCGTACCTCTCATACCTTCTCCTATATTACCGTTTTCACGCACCTCCCATCGCTTCCCCTATATCGCTTTGTTTTCGCGCACCTCTCATAGATTTCCCTATAACTCTGTGTTTTCACGCATCTCTCATACCTTCCACTATATCACTGTGTTTTCGCGCACCTCTCGTAGATTCCCCAATATCGCTGTGTTTTCATGCACATCCCATAGCTTGCCCTATATCACTGTGTTTTCACGCACCTCTCATCCCTTTCCCTTTACGCTGTGGTTTTGCGCCCTTCCCATTAGCTTCTCCTGTTTCGTTGTGTTTTCGCTCACCTCCCATAGCTTCCCCTATATCGCTGTGTTTTTGCGCTCTTCTCATACATTCCCCTACATCGCCATGTTTTCTCGCACCGCTCATACCTTCCTCTATATTGGTGTGTTTTCATGCACCTCGCATAGCTTCCCCTATATTGCGATGTTTTCGTGCACCTCTCATAGCTTCCCTAATATCGCCATGTTTTTGCGCACCTCGCATAGCTTCCCCTACATCGCAGTGTTGTCACGCACCTCTCATAGCTTCCCCTATATCGCCGTGTTTTCGCGCTCTTCTCATACATTCCCCTACATCGCCATGTTTTCTCGCATGGCACATACCTTCCTCTATATCGGTGTATTTTCACACACCTCGCATAGCTTCCCCTATATTGCTGTGTTCTTGGGCACCTTTCATAGCTTCCTATATATTGCAATGTTTTCGTGCACCTCTCATAGCTTCCCTAATATCGCCATGTTTTTGCGCTCCTCGCATAGTTTCCCCTACATTGCAGTGTTTTCCCGCACCTCTCATAGCTTCCATAGTATCACCGTGTTTTTGCGCACCTCGCATAGCTTCCTCTATATCGCTGTGTTCTTGGGCACCTCTCATAGCTTCCCCTATATTGCGATGTTTTCGTGCACCTATCATAGCTTCTCCTAAATCGCTGTGTTTTCGCGCACCCCTCATAGCTTCCATAATATCGCCATGTTTTTGCGCACCTCACATAGCTTCCCCTATATCGCCGTGTTTTCGCGCTCTTCTCATACATTCCCCTATATCGCCATGTTTTCTCGCACCGCTCATACCTTCCTCTATATCGGTGTGTTTTCACACACCTCTCATACCTTCCCCTACATTGCCGTGTTTTCGCGCACCTCTCATACCTTCACCTACATCGCCGTGTTTTCGCGCACATCTCATACCTTCAACGATATGGCTGTGTTTTCGCGCATGTCCCATACATTCCCATATATTGCTGTGATTTCGCGCACCTCCCATAGCTTCCCCTATATTGCTGTGTTTTTGTGGACATCTCACACCTTCTGCTGTATCGAAGTGTTTTTGCACACCTCTCATAGCTTCCCCCAAATCGCTGCTTTTTCGCGCACCTCTCATAGTTTCCCCTATATCGCGATGTTTTCGCGCACTGCACATAGCTTCCCCTACATCTCCGTGTCTTCGCGTACCTCTCATACCTTCTCCTGTATCACTATGTTTTTGCGCAACTCCCATAGCTTCACATATATCGCTGTGTTTTCGTGCACCATCCTACGTTCCCCGTATCACTGCGTTTTCGCACACCTCCCATAGCTTTCCCATATCGCTGTGTTTTCGCACAGGTCTCATAGCTTCCCCTATATCGATGTGTTTTCCCGCACCTCCCATAGCTTCCCATTATCATTGTGTTTTTGCGCACCTCTGATACCTTCCCCAATATAGCTGTGTTTTCCCTCACCTATTAAAGCTTCACCTATGTCGCCATGTTTTCGCGCACTTCTCATACCTTCCCCTATATCGCCGTGTTTTCGCAGACCTCTCATGCTTTCCCCTATATTGCTGTGTTTCAGTGCACCTCTGATACCTTCCCCTATATCGCTGTTTTTTTCACGCACCTCCCATAGCTTCCCTATGTCGCTGTGATTTCGTGCTCCTCTCATCACTTCCCCTATATTGCTCTGTTTTCGCAAACCTCCCATAGCTTCCCCTACATCGCTGTGCTTTTGCGCACCTCTCATGCCTTCCCCTACATCGCCCTGCTTTCACGCACCTCCCACAGCTTCCCATATATCACTGTGTTATCGTGCACCTCTCATAGCTAACCCTCTACCGCTGTGTTCTTGTGCACCTCTCATAGCTTCCCATATATTGAGATGTTTTCACGCACCTCCCATAGCTTCCCCTGTATCACTGTGTTTTCGCACACCTCCCATAGCTTCCACAATATCGCAGTATTTTCCTGCAGCTCCCATAGCTTTCCAATATCATTGTGTTTTCGCGCACTTCTGATACCTTCCCCAATATCGCTGTGTTTTCGCTTACCTCTTATAGCCTCCCCTATATCGCGATGTTTACACGCATCACTCATATCTTCCACTATATCGCTGTGTTTTTGCACGCATCCCATAACTTCCTGCATATTGCTTTGTTTCCGCGCACCTCCCATAGGTTACCTTATATCACCATGTTTTCGCGCACCTCTCATACATTCCCCTATAGCATTGTTTTCGCCCACCTCTCATAGCTTTCCCAAAATCTGTGTTTTCGCGCACCTCTCCTACATTCCACTATATCGCTGTGTTTTCACGCACTTCTCTTAGATTCCCCATATCGATGTGTTTTCGTGCACCTCTTATACCTTCCCCTATTTCGCTGTGTTTTCACGCACCTCGCATTGCTTCCCTAACATCGCCGTGTTTCTGCGCACCTCTCATATCTTCCCCTATATCGCGGTGTTATCGCACACATCTCATAGCTTCCCATATATCGCTCTATTTTCGCGCACTTCACATACTTTCCCCTATATCGCTGTGTTTTTGCTCACCTCTCATAGCTGCCACAATATTGCCATGTTTTCGCGCAGTTCTCATACCTTCCCATATAGAGCTGCATTCTGTCTCACCTCTCATACCTTCCGCTAGTTCGCCGTGTTTTCGCGTACTCCTCTACATTCCCCTACATCGCTGTGTTTTTGTGCACCTCTCATACCTTCCCCTATATCTCCGTGTTTTCGCAGACCTCTCATGCCTTCCCCTATATTGCTGTGTTTCAGCGCACCTCTGATAACTTCCCCTATATTGCTGTTTTTTCACACACCTCTCATACCTTCCCCAATATCACCATGTTTTCGCGCACATGTCATATCTTCTCCTATATCGCTGTGTTATCAAGCAGCTCTCATAACTTCCCCTATATTGCTCAGTTTTCATGCATCTCCCATAGCTTCCCATATGTTGCTGTGCTTTCGTGCACCTCTCATGCCTTCCCCTATATCGCCCTGCTTTCACACACCTCCCATAGCTTCCCCTACATCGCTGTGCTTTTGCGCACCTCTCATACCTTCCCCTATATCACTGTGTTATCGTGCAGCTCTCATAGCTAACCCTCTACCACTGTGTTCTCGTGCGCCTCTCATAGCTTCCCATATATTGAGATGTTTTAACGCACCTCCCATAGGTTCCCCTATATCGCTACGTTTTCGCGCAACTCCCATGGCTTCCCATATATCGCTGTGTTTTCGCACACCTCCCATACCTTCCCCTATATCGCTGTGTTTTCGCACACCTCCCATAACTTCCCCTATATCGCTGTGTTTTCCCGCACCTCCCATTGTTTTCCAATATCATTGTGTTTTCGTGCACCTCTGATAACTTCCCCAATATAGCTGTGTTTTCGCTTACATCTTATAGTTTCCCCTATATTGCAATGTTTTCGCGCACCACTCATATCTTCCACTATTCGCTGTGTTTTCGTGTGCGTCCCGTAACTTCCCGTATATTGCTGTGTTTCCGCGCACCTCCCATAGGTTCCCCTATATCGCCATGTTTTCGCGCACCTCTCATACATTCCCCTATAATGCTGTTTTCGCGCACTTCTCTTAGCTTCCCCATATCGATGTGTTTTCGCACACCTCTCATACCTTCCCCTATTTTGCTGTGTTTTCACGCACCTCGCATTGCTTCCCGTACATCGCCATGTTTCTGCGCACCTCTCATATCTTCCCCTATATTGCGGTGTTATCGCGCACCTCCCTTAGCGTCCCCTACATCGCTGTGCTTTTGCGCATCTCTCATGGCTTCCCCTATATCGCCCTGCTTTCACGCACCTCCCATACCTTCCCATATATCGGTGTGTTTTTGCGCCCCTCTCATACCTTCCCCTATATCACTGTGTTCTCGTGCACCTCTCATAGCTTCCCATATATTGAGATGTTTTCACGCACCTCCCATTGGTTCCCCTATATCGCTATGTTTTCTCGCACCTCTCATACCTTCCCCTATTTCGCTACGTTTTCGCGCAACTCCCATAGCTTCCCATATATCGCTATGTTTTCGCACACCTCCCATAGCTTCCCCCATACCGCTGTGTTTTCCCGCACCTCCCATTGCTTTCCAATATCGCTGTGTTTTCACTTACCACTTATAGCTTCCTCTATATTACGATGTTTTCGCGCACCACTCATATCTTCCACTATATCACTGTGTTTTTGCGTGCGTCCTGTAACTTTCCGTATATTTCTGTGTTTCCGCACACCTCCCATAGGTTCCCCTATCTCGCCATGTTTTCGTGCACCTCTCATACATCCCCTATAGCGCTGTGTTTTTGCGCATCTCTCATAACTTTCCCAAAATCTCTGTATTTTCGCGCATCTCTTTTATCTTCTCCTATTTTGCCGTGTTTTCAGGCACCTCAGATAGGTTCCCCAATATCGCTGTACTTTCTCGCACTTCTCATACCTCCCCCTATATCGCTGTGTATTTGCTCACCTCTCATAGCTGCCACTATATTGCCATGTTTTCGTGCAGCTCTCATACCTTCCTCTATAGAGCTGCGTTCAGTCTCACCTCTCATACCTTCTGCTAATTCGCCGTGTTTTCACGTACCTCTCATACATTCCCCTGCATGACTGTGTTTTTGCGCACCTCTGATACCTTCCCCTATATTGCTGCTTTTTCACGCACCTCCCATAGCTTCCCCCATGTTGCTGTGCTTTCGTGCACCTCTCATCACTTCCTCTATATCGCTTTGCTTTCACGCACCTCCCATAGCTTCCCCTACATCGCTGTGCTTTTGCGCACCTCTCATGCATTCCCCAATATTGCCCTGCTTTCACGCACCTCCCATATCTTCCCATATATCGCCGTGTTTTTGCACACCTCTCATACCTTCCCCAATATCACTGTGTTATCGTGCACCTTTCATAGCTAACCCTCTACCGCTGTGTTCTCTTGCACCCCTCATAGCTTCCCATATATTGAAATGTTTTCACGCACCTCCCATAGGTTCCCCAATATCGCTGTATTTTCTCGCACCTCTCATGCCTTCCCCTATATCGCTCTGTTTTACTGCACCTTGCATAGACTCCCATATATTGCTGTGTTTTCGCGCACTTCTCATACCTTCCCCTATATCGCTGTGTTTTTGCTCACCTCTCATAGCTGCCACTATATAGCTGAGTTTTCGCACCGCTCTCATACCTTCCCCTATATCGCTGTGTTTTCGCACACCTCCCATAGCTTCCCCTATATCGCTGTGCTTTTCCGCACCTCTCATGGCTTCCCAATATCATTGTGTTTTCATGCACTTCTGATACCTTCCCCTATATCACTGTCATTTCGCTCACCTCTTAGAGCTTCCTCTACATCGCTGTGTTTCCATGCACCTCCCATAGCCTTGCATATATCGCCGTGGTTTCGCGCACCTCTCATACATTTCCCTACATCGCCGTGTTTTTGCGCACCTCTCAAACCTTCCCCTGTATTGCTTTGTTATCATGCACTTCTCATAGCTTCCCCTCTACCGTTGTGTTCTCCTGCACCTCTCATAGCTTCCCATATATTGCGACGTTTTCGTGCACCTCCCATAGCTTCCCCCAAATCGCTGTTTTCACGCACTTCTCATAGCTTCCCCTATAACGCTGTGTTTTCGCGCACCTCGCATTGCTTCCCTACATCTCTGTGTTTTCGCGCACCTCTCATATCTTCTCCTATATCGCCGTGTTTTCACGCACCTCCCATAGCTTCCCAGTTATCGCTGTGTTTTTGCGCACCTCTCATTCCTTCCCCTGTATCACTGTGTTTTCGCACACATCCCATAGCTTCCCCTATATCGCTGTGCTTTTTGCTCATCTCTCATAGCTTTGCCTATATCGCCGTGTTCTCACGCACTTCTCATACCTTCCCCTTTTTAGCTAAGTTTTCACTCATCTGTCATACCTACTCCTATATCGCCGTGTTTTTGTGCACCTCCTATATCTTCCTCAATATCGCTGTGTTTTTGTGCACCTCTCATACCTTCCCTTATATCACTGTGTTTTCCCGCTACTCCCATTGCTTTCCAATATCATTGCGTTTTCGCACACCACTGATAACTTCCCCAATATCATTGTGTTTTCGCTTACCTCTTATAGCTTCCCCTATATCGCGATGTTTTCGCTCACCACTCATATCTTCCACTATATCGCTGTGCTTTTGTGCGCGTCCCATAACTTCTTGTATATTGCTGTGTTTCTGCGCACCTCCCATAGGTTCCCCTATATCGCCATGTTTTTGCGCACCTCTCATACATTCCCCTATAGCGCTGCTTTTGTGCATTTCTCTTAGCTTCCCCATATCGATGTGTTTTCGCGCACCTCTCATACCTTCCCCTATTTCGCTGTGTTTTCACGCACCTCGCATTGCTTCCCCTACATTGCTGTGTTTCTGCGCACCTCTCATATCTTCCCATACATCGCGGTGTTATAGCACACGTCTCATAACTTCCCCTATATTGCTCTATTTTAGTGCACTTCTCATACCTTCCCCTATATCGCTGTGTTTTTGCTCACCTCTGATAGCTGCCACTATATTGCCATGTTTTCGCCCAGCTCTCATACCTTCCCATATAGAACTGCGTTCTGTCTCACCTCTCATAGCTTCCGCTAATTCGCCGTGTTTTCGCGTACCTCTCATACATTCCCCTACATTGCTGTGTTTTTGTGCACCTCTGATACCTTCCGCTATATCGCTGTTTTTTCACACACCTCCCATAGCTTCCCCTACGTTGCTGTGCTTTCGTGCACCTCTCACTTCCTCTATATTGCTCTGCTTTCACGCACCTCCCATAGCTTCGCCTACATCGCTGTGCTTTTGCGCACCTCTTATACCTTCCCCTATATCACTGTGTTATCATGCACTTCTCATAGCTAACCCTCTATCGCTGTATTCTCTTGCACCTCTCATAGCTTCCCATATATTGCGACGTTTTCGTGCACCTCCCATAGCTTCCCCCAAATCGCTGTTTTCACGCACCTCTCAGAGCTTCCCCTATAACGCTGTGTTTTCGCGCACCTCGCATTGCTTCCCTACATCTCTGTGTTTTCGCGCACCTCTCATATCTTCTCCTATATCGCCGTGTTTTCACGCACCTCCCATAGCTTCCCAGTTATCGCTGTGTTTTTGCGCACCTCTCATTCCTTCCCCTGTATCACTGTGTTTTCGCACACATCCCATAGCTTCCCCTATATCGCTGTGCTTTTTGCTCATCTCTCATAGCTTTGCCTATATCGCCGTGTTCTCACGCACTTCTCATACCTTCCCCTTTTTAGCTAAGTTTTCACTCATCTGTCATACCTACTCCTATATCGCCGTGTTTTTGTGCACCTCCTATATCTTCCTCAATATCGCTGTGTTTTTGTGCACCTCTCATACCTTCCCTTATATCACTGTGTTTTCCCGCTACTCCCATTGCTTTCCAATATCATTGTGTTTTCGCACACCACTGATAACTTCCCCAATATCATTGTGTTTTCGCTTACCTCTTATAGCTTCCCCTATATCGCGATGTTTTCGCTCACCACTCATATCTTCCACTATATCGCTGTGCTTTTGTGCGCGTCCCATAACTTCTTGTATATTGCTGTGTTTCTGCGCACCTCCCATAGGTTCCCCTATATCGCCATGTTTTTGCGCACCTCTCATACATTCCCCTATAGCGCTGCTTTTGTGCATTTCTTTTAGCTTCCCCATATCGATGTGTTTTCGCGCACCTCTCATACCTTCCCCTATTTCGCTGTGTTTTCACGCACCTCGCGTTGCTTCCCCTACATTGCTGTGTTTCTGCGCACCTCTCATATCTTCCCATACATCGCGGTGTTATAGCACACGTCTCATAACTTCCCCTATATTGCTCTATTTTAGTGCACTTCTCATACCTTCCCCTATATCGCTGTGTTTTTGCTCACCTCTGATAGCTGCCACTATATTGCCATGTTTTCGCCCAGCTCTCATACCTTCCCATATAGAACTGCGTTCTGTCTCACCTCTCATAGCTTCCGCTAATTCGCCGTGTTTTCGCGTACCTCTCATACATTCCCCTACATTGCTGTGTTTTTGTGCACCTCTGATACCTTCCGCTATATCGCTGTTTTTTCACACACCTCCCATAGCTTCCCCTACGTTGCTGTGCTTTCGTGCACCTCTCACTTCCTCTATATTGCTCTGCTTTCACGCACCTCCCATAGCTTCGCCTACATCGCTGTGCTTTTGCGCACCTCTTATACCTTCCCCTATATCACTGTGTTATCATGCACCTCTCATAGCTAACCCTCTATCGCTGTATTCTCTTGCACCTCTCATAGCTTCCCATATATTGAGATGTTTTCACACACCTCCCATAGGTTCCCCTAGATCGCTATGTTTTCTCGCACCTCTCATACCTTCCCCTATATCGCGATGTTTTCGCACACCAGTCATAGCTTCCACTATATCGCTGTGTTTTTGTGCGCGTCCCATAACTTCCTGTATATTGCTGTGTTTCCGCGCACCTCCCATAGGTTCCCCTATATCACCATGTTTTCGCGCACCTCTCATACATTCCCCTATAGCGCTGTTTTCGCGCACCTCTCATAGCTTTCCCAAAATCTCTGTTTTCGCGCACCTCTCCTACATTCCACTATATCGCTGTGTTTTCGCGCACTTCTCTTAGCTTCCCCCATACCGCTGTGTTTTCCCACACCTCCCATTGCTTTCCAATATCGCTGTGTTTTCACTTACCACTTATAGCTTCCCCTATATTACGATGTTTTCGCGCACCACTCATATCTTCCACTATATCACTGTGTTTTTGCGTGCGTCCTGTAACTTTCCGTATATTTCTGTGTTTCCGCACACCTCCCATAGGTTCCCCTATCTCGCCATGTTTTCGTGCACCTCTCATACATCCCCTATAGCGCTGTGTTTTTGCGCATCTCTCATAACTTTCCCAAAATCTCTGTGTTTTCGCACACCTCTCATATCTTCTCCTATTTCGCCGTGTTTTCAGGCACCTCAGATAGGTTCCCCAATATCGCTGTACTTTCTCGCACTTCTCATACCTCCCCCTATATCGCTGTGTATTTGCTCACCTCTCATAGCTGCCACTATATTGCCATGTTTTCGTGCAGCTCTCATACCTTCCTCTATAGAGCTGCGTTCTGTCTCACCTCTCATACCTTCTGCTAATTTGCCGTGTTTTCACGTACCTCTCATACATTCCCCTGCATGACTGTGTTTTTGCGCACCTCTGATACCTTCCCCTATATTGCTGCTTTTTCACGCACCTCCCATAGCTTCCCCCATGTTGCTGTGCTTTCGTGCACCTCTCATCACTTCCTCTATATCGCTTTGCTTTCACGCACCTCCCATAGCTTCCCCTGCATCGCTGTGCTTTTGCGCACCTCTCATGCATTCCCCTATATTGCCCTGCTTTCACGCACCTCCCATAGCTTCCCATATATCGCTGTGCTTTTGCACACCTCTCATACCTTCCCCTATATCACTGTGTTATCGTGCACCTTTCATAGCTAACCCTCTACCGCTGTGTTCTCTTGCACCCCTCATAGCTTCCCATATATTGAAATGTTTTCACGCACCTCCCATAGGTTCCCCAATATCGCTGTATTTTCTCGCACCTCTCATGCCTTCCCCTATATCGCTCTGTTTTACTGCACCTTGCATAGACTCCCATATATTGCTGTGTTTTCACGCACTTCTCATACCTTCCCCTATATCGCTGTGTTTTTGCTCACCTCTCATAGCTGCCACTATATAGCTGAGTTTTCGCACCGCTCTCATACCTTCCCCTATATCGCTGTGTTTTCGCACACCTCCCATAGCTTCCCCTATATTGCTGTGCTTTTCCGCACCTCTCATGGCTTCCCAATATCATTGTGTTTTCATGCACTTCTGATACCTTCCCCTATATCACTGTCATTTCGCTCACCTCTTAGAGCTTCCTCTACATCGCTGTGTTTTCGTGCATGTCCCATAACTTCCCGTATATTGCTGTGTTTCCGTGCACCTCCCATAGCCTTGCATATATCGCCGTGGTTTCGTGCACCTCTCATACATTTCCCTACATCGCCGTGTTTTTGCGCACCTCTCAAACCTTCCCCTATATTGCTTTGTTATCATGCACTTCTCATAGCTTCCCCTCTACCGTTGTGTTCTCCTGCACCTCTCATAGCTTCCCATATATTGCGACGTTTTCGTGCACCTCCCATAGCTTCCCCCAAATCGCTGTTTTCACGCACCTCTCATAGCTTCCCCTATAACGCTGTGTTTTCGCGCACCTCGCATTGCTTCCCTACATCTCTGTGTTTTCGCGCACCTCCCATATCTTCTCCTATATCGCTGTGTTTTCACACACCTCCCGTAGCTTCCCAGTTATCGCTGTGTTTTTGCGCACCTCTCATTCCTTCCCCTGTATCACTGTGTTTTCGCACACATCCCATAGCTTCCCCTATATCGCTGTGCTTTTTGCTCATCTCTCATAGCTTTGCCTATATCGCCGTGTTCTCACGCACCTCTCATACCTTCCCCTTTTTAGCTAAGTTTTCACTCATCTGTCATACCTACTCCTATATCGCCGTGTTTTTGTGCACCTCCTATAGCTTCCTCTATATCGCTGTGTTTTTGTGCACCTCTCATACCTTCCCTTATATCACTGTGTTTTCCCGCTACTCCCATTGCTTTCCAATATCATTGTGTTTTCGCACACCACTGATAACTTCCCCAATATCATTGTGTTTTCGCTTACCTCTTATAGCTTCCCCTATATCGCGATGTTTTCGCTCACCACTCATATCTTCCACTATATCGCTGTGCTTTTGTGCGCGTCCCATAACTTCTTGTATATTGCTGTGTTTCTGCGCACCTCCCATAGGTTCCCCTATATCGCCATGTTTTTGCGCACCTCTCATACATTCCCCTATAGCGCTGTTTTTGTGCATTTCTCTTAGCTTCCCCATATCGATGTGTTTTCGCGCACCTCTCATACCTTCCCCTATTTCGCTGTGTTTTCACGCACCTCGCATTGCTTCCCCTACATTGCCGTGTTTCTGCGCACCTCTCATATCTTCCCATACATCGCGGTGTTATAGCACACGTCTCATAACTTCCCCTATATCGCTCTATTTTAGTGCACTTCTCATACCTTCCCCTATATCGCTGTGTTTTTGCTCACCTCTGATAGCTGCCACTATATTGCCATGTTTTCGCCCAGCTCTCATACCTTCCCATATAGAACTGCGTTCTGTCTCACCTCTCATAGCTTCCGCTAATTCGCCGTGTTTTCGCGTACCTCTCATACATTCCCCTACATTGCTGTGTTTTTGCGCACCTCTGATACCTTCCGCTATATCGCTGTTTTTTCACACACCTCCCATAGCTTCCCCTACGTTGCTGTGCTTTCGTGCATCTCTCACTTCCTCTATATCGCTCTGCTTTCACGCACCTCCCATAGCTTCGCCTACATCGCTGTGCTTTTGCGCACCTCTTATACCTTCCCCTATATCACTGTGTTATCGTGCACCTCTCATAGCTAACCCTCTATCGCTGTATTCTCTTGCACCTCTCATAGCTTCCCATATATTGAGATGTTTTCACACACCTCCCATAGGTTCCCCTAGATCGCTATGTTTTCTCGCACCTCTCATACCTTCCCCTATATCGCGATGTTTTCGCACACCAGTCATAGCTTCCACTATATCGCTGTGTTTTTGTGCGCGTCCCATAACTTCCTGTATATTGCTGTGTTTCCGCGCACCTCCCATAAGTTCCCCTATATCACCATGTTTTCGCGCACCTCTCATACATTCCCCTATAGCGCTGTTTTCGCGCACCTCTCATAGCTTTCCCAAAATCTCTGTTTCCATGCACCTCTCCTACATTCCACTATATCGCTGTGTTTTCGCGCACTTCTCTTAGCTTCGCCATATCTCTGTGTTTTCGCGCACCTCTCATACCTTCCCCTATTTCGCTGTGTTTTCACGCACCTCGCATTGCTTCCCTACATCTCCGTGTTTCTGTGCACCTCTCATATCTTCGCCTACATCACGGTGTTATCGCACACCTCTCATAGCTTCCCCTATATCGCTCTATTTTCACGCACTTTTCATACCTTCCCCTATATCGCTGTGTTTTTCTTCACCTCTCATAGCTGCCTCTTTATTGTCATGTTTTCGCGCAGCTCACACACCTTCCCCTATAGAGCTGCGTTCTGTCTCAGGTCTCATAGCTTCCTCTAATTCGCCGTGTTTTCACATACCTCTCATGCATTCCCCTACATCACTGTGTTTTCACGCACCTCTCATACCTTCCCCTATATCGCCGTGTTTTTGCAGACCTCTCATGCCTTCTCTTATATTGCTGTGTTTCAGCACACCTCTGATACCTTCCGGTATATCGCTGTGTTTTCACACACATGTCATATCTTCTCCTATATCGCTGTGTCATCAAGCAGCTCTCATAACTTCCCCTATATTACTCAATTTTCACGCATCTCCCATAGCTTCCCCTATGTTGCTGTGCTTTCGTGCACCTCTCATCACTTCCTCTATATCGCTCTGCTTTCACGCACCTCCCATAGCTTCCGCTACATCGCTGTGCTTTTGCGCACCTCTCATGCCTTCCCCTATATTGCCCTGCTTTCATGCACCTCCCATAGCTTCCCATATATCGGCGTCTTTTCGCGCACCTCTCATACTTTCCCCTATATCACTGTGTTATCGTGCACCTCTCACAGCTTCCCATATATTGAGATGTTTTCGCGCAACTCCCATAGCTTCCCATATATCGCTGTGTTTTTGCACACCTCTGATACCTTCCCCAATATCGCTGTGCTTTGGCTTACCTCTTATAGCTTCCCCTATATCGCGATGTTTTCGCGCACCACTCATATCTTCCACTATATCACTGTGTTTTCGCGTGCGTCCCATAGCTTCCCGTATATTGCTGTGTTTCCGCGCACCTCCCATAGGTTCCCCTATCTCGCCAGGTTTTCGTGCACCTCTCATATATTTCCCAATAGTGCTGTGTTTTTGCGCACCTCTCATAGCTTTCCCAAAATCTCTGTGTTTTTGCGCACCTCTCATATCTTTTCCTATATCGCTGTGTTTTTGCTCACATCTCATAGCTGCCACTATATAGCCGAGTTTTCGCACCGCTCTCATACCTTCCCCATATCGCTGTGTTTACCCGCACCTCCCATGGCTTCCCCTATATCGCTGTGCTTTTCCGCACCTCCCATGGCTTCCCAATATCATTGTGTTTTCGTACACTTCTGATACCTTCCCCAATATCGCTGTGATTTTGCTCATGTGTTTTCGTGCACTTCTGATACCTTCCCCAATATCACTGTGATTTTGCTCACCTCTTATAGCTTCCTCTATATTGCCGTGTTTTCGCGCACCTCTCATATCTTCCACTATATCGCTGTTTTCGCGCACGTCCCATAACTTCCCGTATATCGCTGTGTTTTCACACACCTCCCATAGCTTCCCCTATATCGCTGTGTTTTCCCGCACCTCCCATGGCTTCCCAATATCATTGTGTTTTCATGCACTTCTGATACCTTCCCCAATATCGCTGTGATTTTGCTCACCTCTTATAGCTTCCTCTATATTGCCGAGTTTTCGCGCACCTCTCATATCTTCCACTATATCGTTGTTTTCTCGCACGTCCTATAACTTCCCGTATATCGCTGTGTTTTCGCACACCTCCCATAGCTTCCCCTATATCGCTGTGTTTTCCCGCACTTCCATTACTTTCCAATATCATTGTGTTTTCGCGCACCTCTGATACCTTCCCCAATATCGCTGTGTTTTCACTTACCCCTTATAGCTTCCCCTATATCGCGATGTTTCCGTGCACCACTCATATCTTCCACAATATCGCTGTGTTTTTGCGCGCCTCCCATAACATCCTGTATATTGCTGTGTTTCCGCGCACCTCCCATAGGTTCCCCAATAGCGCTGTTTTCGTGCACCTCTCATACATTCCCCTATAGCGCTGTTTTCGCGCACCTCTCGTAGTTTTCCCAAAATCTCTGTGTTTTCGCGCACCTCTCCTACATTCCACTATATCGCTCTGTTTTCGCTCACTTCTCTTAGCTTCTCAATATCGATGCGTTTCCGTGCACCTCTCATACCTTCCCCTATTTCACTGTGTTTTCACGCAACTCGCATTGCTTCCCTACATCGCCGTGTTTCTGCGCACCTCTCATATCTTCGCCTACATCACGGTGTTATCGCATACCTCTCATAGCTTCCCCTATATCGCTCTATTTTCGTGCACTTCTCATACCTTCCCCTACATCGCTGTGTTTTTCCTCACCTCTCATAACTGCCACTATATTGTCATGTTTTCGTGCAGCTCACATACCTTCCCCTATAGAGCTGTGTTCTGTCTCAGGCCTCATACCATCCGCTAATTCGCCGTGTTTGCGCGTACCTCTCATGCATTCCCCTACATCACTGTGTTCTCACGCACCTCACATACCTTCCCCTATATTGCTGTGTTTTCGCGCACATGTCATATCTTCTCCTATATTGCTGTCATCAAACAGCTCTCATAACTTCCCATATATTGCTCAGTTTTCACGCATCTCCCACAGCTTCCCATATATCAGCGTGCTTTCGCGCACCTCTCATCACTTCCTCTATATGGCTCTGCTTTCACGCACCTCACATAGCTTCCGTTACATCACTGTGCTTTTGCGCACCTCTCATGCCTTCCCCTATATCGCCCTGCTTTCACGCACCGTCCATAGCTTCCCATATATCGGCGTGTTTTTACTCACCTCTCATACCTTCCCCTATATCACTGTGTTATCGTGCACCTCTCATAGCTAACTCTCTACCGCTGTGCTCTCGTGCACCTCTCATAGATTCCCATATATTGAGATGTTTTCACGCACCTCCCATAGGTTCCCCTATATCGCTGTTTTCTCGCACCTCTCATACCTTCCCCTATATCGCTACGTTTTCGTGCAACTCCCATAGCTTCCCATATATCGCTGTGTTTTTGCACACCTCTGATACCTTCCCCAATATCGCTGTGCTTTCGCTTACCTCTAATAGCTTCCCCTATATCGCGATGTTTTCGCGCACCACTCATATCTTCCACTATATCACTGTGTTTTCGCGTGCGTCCCATAGCTTCCCGTATATTGCTGTGTTTCCGCGCACCTCCCATAGGTTCCACTATTTCGCCATGTTTTCGCACACCTCTCATATATTCCCCTATAGCACTGTGTTTTTGCGCACCTCTCATAGCTTTCCCAAAATCTCTATGTTTTTGTGCACCTCTCATATCTTCTCCTATATCGCCGATTTGTCACGCACCTCACATAGGTTCCCCAATATCGCTTTATTTTCTCACACCTCTCATGCCTTCCCCTATATCGCTCTGTTTTCCTGCACCTCCCATAGACTCTCATATATCGCTGTGTTTTCGCGCACTTCTCATAACTTCCCCTATATCGCTGTTTTTGCTCACATCTCATAGCTGCCACTATATAGCCGAGTTTTCGCACCGCTCTCATACCTTCCCCATATCGCTGTGTTTTCGCACACCTCCCATAGCTTCCCCTATATCGCTGTGTTTTCCCGCACCTCCCATGGCTTCCCAATATCATTGTCTTTTCATGCACTTCTGATACCTTCCCCAATATCGCTGTGATTTTGCTCAACTCTTATAGCTTCCTCTATATTGCCGTGTTTTCGCGCACCTCTCATATCTTCCACTATATCGTTGTTTTCGCGCACGTCCCATAACTTCCCGTATATCGCTGTGTTTTCACACACCTCCCACAGCTTCCCCTATATCGCTGTGTTTTCCCGCAACTCCCATTGCTTTCCAATATCATTGTGTTCTCGCGCACCCCGATACCTTCCCCAATATCGCAGTGTTTTCGCTTACCTCTTATAGCTTCCCCTATATCGCGATGTTTTCGCGCACCACTCATATCTTTCACAATATCGCTGTGTTTTTGAGCGCCTCCCATAACTTCCTGTATATTGCTGTGTTTCCGCGCACCTCCCATAGGTTCCCCTATAGCGCTGTTTTCGCGCACCTCTCATACATTCCCCTATAGTGCTGTTTTCGCGCACCTCTCATAGCTTTCCCAAAATCTCTGTGTTTTCGCGCACCTCTCCTACATTCCACTATATCGCTCTGTTTTCGCTCACTTCTCTTAGCTTCCCCATATTGATGCATTTTCGTGCACCTCTCATACCTTCCCCTATTTCGCTGTGTTTTCACACAACTCGCATTGCTTCCCTACATCGCCGTGTTTCTGCGCACCTCTCATATCTTCGCCCACATCACGCTGTTATTGCACACCTCTCATAGCTTCCCCTATATTGCTCTATTTTCGCGCACTTCTCACACCTTCCCCTATATCGCTGTGTTTTTCCTCACCTCTCATAGCTGCCACTATATTGCCATGTTTTCGTGCAGCTCACATACCTTCCCCTATAGAGCTGCGTTCTGTCTCACGTCTCATACCTTCGGCTAATTCGCCCTTTTTTTTCGCGTACCTCTCATACATTCCCCTACATCGCTGTGTTTTCGCGCACCTCTCATACCTTCCCCTATATCGCCGTGTTTTCGCAGACCTCTCATGCCTTCCCCTATATTGCTGTGTTTCAGCGCACCTCTGATACTTTCACCTATATCGCTGTTTTTTCACGCACCTCTCATACCTTCCCCAATATCACTGTGTTTTTGCGCACATGTCATATATTCTCCTATATCGCTGTGTCATCAAGCAGCTCTCATAACTTCCCCTATATTGCTCAGTTTTCACGCATCTCCATAGCTTCCCCTATGTTGCTGTGCTTTTGTGCACCTCTCATCACTTCCTCTATATCGCTCTGCTTTCACGCACCTCCCATAGCTTCCACTACATCGCTGTGCTTTTGCGCACCTCTCATGCCTTCCCCTATATCACCCTGCTTTCACGCACCTCCCATAGCTTCCCATATATCGGCGTGTTTTTACACACCTCTCATACCTTCCCCTATATCACTGTGTTATCGTGCACCTCTCATAGCTAACTCTCTACCGCTGTGTTCTCGTGCACCTCTCATAGTTTCTCATATATTGAGATGTTTTCACGCACCTCCCATAGGTTCCCCTATATCGCTATGTTTTCTCGCAGCTCTCATACCTTCCGCTATATCACTACGTTTTCGCGCAACTCCCATATCTTCCCATATATCGCTGTGTTTTTGCACACCTCTGATACCTTCCCCAATATCGCTGTGTTTTCGCTTAACTCTTATAGCTTCCCCTATATCACGATGCTTTCGCGCACCACTCATATCTTTCACTATATCACTGTGTTTTTGCGTGCGTCCCATAACCTCCCGTATATTGTTGTGTTTTCGCGCACCTCTCATATATTCCCCTATAGCACTGTGTTTTTGTGCACCTCTCATAGCTTTCCCAAAGTCCCTGTGTTTTCACGCACCTCTCATATCTTCTCCTATATCGCCGTGTTTTCACTCACCTCACATAGGTTCCCCAATATCGCTTTATTTTCTCGCAACTGTCATCCCTTCCCCTATATCGCTCTGTTTTCCTGCACCTCCCATAGACTCTCATATATCGCTGTGTTTTCGCACACTTCTCATACCTTCCCCTATATCGCTGTGTTTTTACTCACCTCTCATAGCTGCCACTATATAGCCGCATTTTCGCACCGCTCTCATACTTTCCCCTATATCGCTGTGTTTCCGCACACCTCCCATAGCTTCCCGTATATCGCTGTGTTTTCCCGCACCTTCCACGGCTTCCCAATATCATTGTGTTTTCGTGCACTTCTGGTACCTTCCCCAATATCGCTGTGATTTCGCTCACCTCTTATAGCTTCCTCTATGTTGCCGTGTTTTCGCGCACCTCTCATATCTTCCACTATATCGCTATGTTTTCGCGCACGTCCCATAACTTCCCGTATATTGCTGTTTCCGTGCACCTCCCATAGCTTTGCATATATCGCCGTGGTTTCGCGCACCTCTCATACATTCCCCTACATCGCTGTGTTTTTGCGCATCTCTCATAGCTTCCCCCAAATCGCTGTGTTTTCGCGCACCTCTCATAGCTTCCCCTATAATGCTGTGTTTTCGAGCACCTCTCATATCTTCTCCTATATTGCCGTGTTTTCACGCACCTCCCATAGCTTCCCAGTTATCGCTGTGTTTTTGCGCACCTCTCATTCCTTCCCCTATATCGTTGTGTTTTTGCTCACCTCTCATAGCTTTGCCTATATCGCCGTGTTCTCACGCACCTCTCGTACCTTCCCCTTTTTAGCTGAGTTTTCACTCATCTGTCATACCTACTCCTATATCGTCGTGTTTTTGTGCACCTCCTATAGCTTCCTCTATATCGCTGTTTTCGTGCACCTATCATACTTCCCCTATATCACTGTGTTTTCTCGCACCTCCTATTGCTTTCCAATATCATTGTGTTTTCGCGCACCTCTGATACCTTCTTCAATATCGCTGTGTTTTCACTTACCCCTATATCGCGATGTTTTCGTCAACCACTCATATCTTCCACTATATCACTGTGTTTTCGCGTGCGTCCCATAACTTCCCATATATTGCTGTGTTTCCACGCACCTCCCATAGGTTCCCCTATCTCGCCATGTTTTCGTGCACCTCTCATATATTCCCCTATAGTGCTGTGTTTTTGCGCACCTCTCATAGCTTTCCCAAAATCTCTGTGTTTTCGCGCACCTTTCGTATCTTCTCCTATATCGCCGTGTTTTCACACACCTCCCATATGTTCCCCAATATCACTGTATTTTCTTGCACTTCTCATGCCTTCTCCTATATCGCTCTGTATTCCTGCACCTCCCATAGACTCCCATATATTGCTGTGTTTTCGCACACTTCTCATACCTTCCCCTATATCGCTGTGTTTTTGTTCACCTCTCATAGCTGCCACTATATAACCGAGTTTGGGGGAATCTATGAGAAGTGTGCAAAAACCTTGCAATATATGGGAAGCTATGACAGGTGCCCGAAAACACTGCGATATATGGGAAGCTATGGGAGGTGCATCAAAACACAGCTATATAGGGGAAGGTATGAGAGGTGCACTAATGCACAGCAATATAGGGGAAGTTATGAGAGGTCTGCGAAAACACAGTGATGTATCGGAAGCTATGGGAGGTGCGAGAAAACACAGCGATATAGGGGAAGGTATGAGAGGTGCGCGAAAACACATCAATATGGGGAAGCTATGAGAGGTGCGCGAAAACAGAGATTTTGGGAAAGCTATGAGAGGTGTGCGAAAACACAGCACTATAGGGGAATATATGAGGGGTGCGCGAAAACACGACAATATAGGGGAAGCTATGGGAGGTTTCCCAAATTACAGCGATATCGGGGAAGATATGAGAGCTGTGTGAGAACAAAGTGATATAGGGGAAGCTATTGGAGGTGCGTGAAAACACGGCGATATACGGGAAGTAATGAGAGGTGTGTGAAAACACGTCAATATAGGGGAAGCGATGAGAGGTGTGCGAAATGCAACAATATATTTGGATGGTATGCGAGGTGCGTCAAAACACAGTGATATAGGGATAGGTATGAGAGATGCACGAAAACACAGCCATATTGGGCACGGTATCAGAGGTGCGGGAAAACACAGCGATATAGAAACATAGAAACATAGAAAATAGGTGCAGGAGTAGGCCATTCGGCCCTTCGAGCCTGCACCGCCATTTATTATGATCATGGCTGATCATCCAACTCAGACCCCGCCCCAGCCTTCCCTCCATACCCCCTGACCCCCGTAGCCACAAGGGCCATATCTAACTCCTTCTTAAATATAGCCAATGAACTGGCCTCAACTGTTTCCTGTGGCAGAGAATTCCACAGATGCACCACTCTCTGTGTGAAGAAGTTTTTCCTAATCTCGGTCCTAAAAGGCTTCCCCTCTATCCTCAAACTGTGGCCCCTCGTTCTGGACTTCCCCAACATCGGGAACAATCTTCCTGCATCTGGCCTGTCCAATCCCTTTAGGATCTTATACGTTTCAATCAGATCCCCCCTCAATCTTCTAAATTCCAACGAGTACAAGCCCAGTTCATCCAGTCTTTCTTCATATGAAAGTCCTGCCATCCCAGGAATCAATCTGGTGAACCTTCTTTGTACTCCCTCTATGGCAAGGATGTCTTTCCTCAGATTAGGGGACCAAAACTGCACACAATACTTCAGGTGTGGTCTCACCAAGGCCTTGTACAACTGCAGTATTCCCTCCTTGCTCCTGTACTCGAATCCTCTCGCTATAAATGTCAGCATACCATTAGCCTTTTTCACCGCCTGCTGTACCTGCATGCCCACTTTCAATGACTGGTGTATAATGACACCCAGGTCTCGGTGAACCTCCCCTTTTCCTAATCGGCCACCATTCAGATCATCTGTTTTCCTGTTTTTGCCACCAAAGTGGATAACTACACATTTATCCACATTAAATAGCATCTGCCATGAATTTGCCCACTCACCCAACCTATCCAAGTCACCCTGCATCCTCTTAGCATCCTCCTCACAGCTAACACTGCCACCCAGCTTCGTGTCATCCGCAAACTTGGAGATGCTGCATTTGATTCCCTCATCCAAGTCATTAATATATATTGTAAACAACTGGGGTCCCAGCACTGAGCCTTGCGGTAACCCACTAGTCACCGCCTGCCATTCTGAAAAGGGCTCGTTTATTCCCAGTCTTTGCTTCTTGTCTGCTAACCAATTCTCCACCCACACCAATACCTTACCCCCAATTCAGTGTGCTTTAAGTTTGCACACTAATCTCCTGTGTGGGACCTTGTCAAAAGCCTTTTGAAAATCCAAATATACCACATCCACTGGTTCTCCCCTATCCACTCTACTAGTTACGTCCTCAAAAAATTCTATGAGATTCGTCAGACATGATTTTCCTTTCACAAATCCATAACACTGTGTTTTTGCTCACCTCTCATAGCTCCCACTATATCGCCGTGTTTTCTCGCAGCTCTCATACCTACTCCTATATCGCTGTGTTGTAGCGCACCTCCCATAGCTTCCCCTATATCGCCGTGTTTTCTCGCACCTCTCATACCTTCCCCTATGTCACTCTGTTTTTGCGCAACTTCCTTTATCTTCCTATATATCGTTGTGTTTTCGTACACCTCTCATACGTTCCACAGTATCGCTGTGTTTTCGCGCACGTCCCATACCTTCCCATATATTGATGTGTTTTCGTGCTACTACTGCAGCTTCCCCTATATTGCTGTGTTTTCATGCAGATCCCATAGCTTCCCCTATATCGCTGTGTTTTCGCGCACCTCTCATATCTTCCCCTATATTGCTGTGCTTTCTCGCACCTCTCATGCCTTCCCTATATCGCTCCGTTTTTGTGTACCTCCCATAGCTTCCCATATATCACTGTGTTTTTGCACACCTCTCATATATTTCCCTATATATCTGGGTTTTCGCGCACCTCTCATAGCTTCCCCTATATCGCCGTGTTTTCGCACACCTGTCATATATTCCCGTACATCGCCGTGTTTCTGCGCACGTCTCATATCTTCCCCTACATCGCGGTGTTATCGCACACCTCTCATAGCTTCACCTATATAGCTCTGATTTCACGCACTTCTCATACCTTCCCCTATATCGCTGTGTTTTTGCTGACATCTCATAGCTGGCACTATATCGCCGTGTTTTCGCACAGCTCTCGTACCTTCCGCTATAGAGCTGCGTTTTCTCTCACCTCTTATACATTCCCCTATATCGCCGTGTTTTAGCGTACTTCTCGTACATTCTCCTATATCGCTGTGTTTTCATGCACCTCACATACCTTCCCCTATATCGCCGTGTTTTCGCGCAACTCCCTTTAGCTTCCTATATATCGCTGTGTTTTCATGCACCTCTCATACATTCCACTGTATTGCTGTGTTTTCGCGCACCTCCCACAGCTTCCACTATATCGCTGTGTTTTCCCGCACCTGCCATGGCTTCCCAATATCATTGTGTTTTCGCGCACTTCTGATACCTTCCCCAATATCGCTGCATTTTTGCTCACCTCTTATAGCTTCCCCTATATCGCCCTGTTTTCGCGCACTTCTCATATCTTCCACGATATTGTTGCGTTTTCGCGCACGTCCCATAACTTCCCTTATATTGCTGTGTTTCCGTGCACCTCCAATAGCTTCCCATATATCGCGCTCCTCTCATACCTTCCCCTATATCGCTGTGTTTTTGCTCACCTCTCGTAGCTTCCCCTATATCGCTGTGTTTTTGCGCACCTCTCATAGCTGCAACTATTTTGCCGTATTTTCACGCAGCTCTCATACCTTCCCCTATAGAGATGTGTTTTCTCTCACCTCTTATAACCTCCCCTGAATCGCCGTGTTTTTGTGCACCTCTCATACATTCACCTGCATTGCTGTGTTTTCGCGCACGTCCCATACCTTCCCCTATATTGCTGTGTTTTTGCGCACCTCTCATACCTTACCCTGTGTCGCTGTGTTTACGCACACCTCCCATAGCTTCCCCTATATCGCTGTGTTTTTGCTCACCTCTCATAGTTGCCACTATATCGCCGTGTTTTCCCGCAGCTCTCATATTTTCGCCAATAGCGCTGTGTTTAACTTTCCCAATATCGATGTGTTTTCGTACACACCTGTCATACCTTCCCCTATATCGCTGCGTTTTCACGCACCTCTCATAGCTCCGTTTTTCATGTTCCGCTCATAGCACCTCTCATAGCTCCGTTTTTGTGCACCTCCCTTAGCTTCCCATATATCACTGTGTTTTTGCACACCGCTCATAGATTTCCCTATATTTCTGTGTTTTCGCGCACCTCTCATACCTTACACGATATCGCTCTGTTTACGCGCACCTCTTATACCTTCCCCTATATCGTTGTCTTTGTTCACCTCTCATACCATCCCCAATATCGCTGTTTTCATGCACATCCCACAGCTTCACCTACATTGCTGTTTTTGTGCACCTCACATACCTTTCCCTATTTCGCCGTGTTTTCACGCACCTTCCAGAACTTCCCATGTATCGCTGTGTTTTCGCGTGCCTCTTATACCTTCCCCTATATCGCTGTGATTTCACGCACCTCCCATAGCTTCCCCTATATCGCTGTGTTTTCACTCACCTCTCATAGCTTCCCCTATATCGCCGTGTTTCTGCGCACATCTCATTTCTTCCCCTACATCGCGGTGTTATCGCGCACCTCTCATAGCTTCACCTATATAGGTCTGATTTCGCGCAATTCTCATACCTTCTCCTATATCGCTGTGTTTTTGCTCACCTCTCACAGCTGCCACTATATCACCATGTTTTCCCGCAGCTCTCATACATTCCCCTACATCACTGTGTTTTCGCGCATCTCTCATACCTTCTCCTATATCGCTCTGTTTTCTCGCACCTCCCATAGCTTCCCCTACATCGCTGTGTTCTTGCGCACCTCGTATACCTGCCCCTATATCGCCGTCTTTCATGCACCTCCCATAGCTTCCCATATATCACTGTTTTCGCGTGCATCTCTTACCTTCCACTATATCGCTGTATTTTCGCACGCCTCCCATAGTTTCCCCTATATCGCTGTGTTTTCGTGCACCTCTGATAGCTTCCCCTACGTCGCTGTATTTTGGCGCACCTCCCATAGCTTCCCCTATATCGTTGCATATTTGCTCACCTCTGATAGATTTGCCTATATCGCCGTGTTTTTGCAAAACTCTCATATCTTCCCCTTTTTAGCTGAGTTTTCGCTCATCTCTCATACCTTCTCCTATATTGCCGTGCTTTCGCGCACCTCCTATAGCTTCCTCTATATCACTGTGTTTTCACGCACCTCTCATACCGTCCCCTATATCGCTGCATTTTTGCACACCTCTCATCGCTTCCCCGATATTGACTTGTTTTCACACACCTCTCATTCCTTCATGTATATCGACGTGTTTTCATGCAACTCCCATAGCTTCCCCTATATCACTGTGCTTTCGCACACTTCCCATAGCTTCCCCTATATTGCTATGTTTTTGCGCACCTCTCATACCTTCCCCTATATCGCTGTGTTTTCGCGCACCTCGCATACCTTCTCCTATATCGATGTATTTTCACACACTTCTCATCCTTTCCTCTATATCGCTGTGATTTCGCGCACCTCCCATAGCTTCCCCTATATCACTGTGTTTTCGCGCACCTGTCATATATTCCCCTACATCGCTGTGTTATTGTGCACCTCTCATAACTTCACCTATATCGCTCTGTTTTTGCGCTTCTCATAACTTCCCCTATATCGCTGTGTTTTTGTGCACCTCTCATAGCTTCCCATATGCTGCATTGTTTTCGCGCACCTCTCATAGCTTCCCCCAAATTGCTGTTTTCGCACACATCTCATAGCTTCCCCTATACTGCCATGTTTTCGCGCACCTCACATAGTTTCCCCTACATCACTATGTTCTCTCGCACCTCTCATACCTTCCCCTATATCACATAGTTTTCGAGCAACTCCCGTTAGCTTCCAATATATCGCTGTGTTTTCGTACACCTCCCATAGCTTCCACTATATCGCTGTATTTTCGCGCAGTTCTCATACCTTCCCCTATAGAGCTGCATTTTCTCTCATCTGTCATACATTCCCGTATATCGCTGTTTTCGGGCACCTAACATACCTTCCTCTATATGGCCGTGTTTTCGCAGACCTCTGATATCTTCCCCTATATTGCTGTGTTTCAGCGCACCTCTCATTCCTTCCTCTATATCGCTTTGTTATCGCGCACCTCTCATAGCTTCCCCTCTACCGCTGTGTCCTCCTGCACCTCTCATAGCTTCCCATATCTTGCGATGTTTTCGTGCACCTCTCATAACTTCCCCCAAATTGCTGTGTTTTGGCGCACCTCTCATAGCTTCCCCTACATCTCTGTGTTTTGGCACTCCTCCCCTACCTTCTCGTATATCGCAGTGTTTTCACGCACCTCCCATAGCTTCCCCTATATCGCTGTGGTTTCGCGCACCTCTCATAGCTTCCCCCAAATCGCTGTGTTTTCCTGCTCCTCTCATAGCTTCCCCTATAACGCTGTGTTTTTGCGCACCTTGCCTAGCTTCCCCTATATGGCTGTGTTTTCGCACAGCTCTTACAGCTTCCTCTACATCCATGTGTTTTTCTGCACCTCCCGTAACTTCCCAATAACATTATGTTTTCGCGCACCTCTGATAACTTCCCCAATATTGCTGCATTTTTGCTCACCTCTTACAGCTTCCCCTATATCGCCCTGTTTTCGCGTGCTTCTCATATTTTCCACTATATTGCTGTGTTTTCTCGCACACCGATAACCTCCCTTATATTGCTGTGTTTCTGCGCAGCTCTCATAGCTTCCCATATATTGCGATGTTTTCATGCACCTCTCATAGCTTCCCCCAAATCACTGTGCTTTCACGTACCTCTCATAGCTTCCCCATAACGCTGTTTTCGCGCACCTCCCATAGGTTCCCCTATAATACTGTGTTTTCGTGAACTCTCATCCTTTCCCCTATATCACTGTCATTTCTCGCACCTCCCATAGCTTCCCCTATATCGGTGTGGTTTCGCTCACCTCTCATAGGTTCCCTTATATCGCCGTGTTTTCGCGCACTTCACATACAGTCCCCTACATCACCATGTTTTTGCGCACCTCTCATACCTTTCCCTATGTCGCGGTGTTATCGCGCAATTCTAATAACTTCCCCTATATCACTGTGTTTTTGATCACCTCTCATAGCTGCAACTATATCACCATATTTTCGTGCTGCTCTCATACCTTCCCCAATAGAGATGCATTTTCTCTCACCTCTCATAACTTCCCTGAATCGCCGTGTTTTCGCGCACCTCTCATACATTCACCTGCATCGCTGTGTTTTCGCTCACGTCCCAACGTCCCATACCTTCCCATATATTGGTGTGTTTTCCCGCACCTCCCATAGCTTCCCCAATATCACTGTATTTTCACGCACCTGATATACCGTCTTCTATATCGCTGTGTATTTGCGCACCTCTCATCGCTTCCCCTCTATCGACGTGTTTTCATGCACCTCTCATACCTTCCCCTATATCGCTGTGTTTTTGCTCACCTCTCGTAGCTTCCCCTATATCGCTGTGTTTTTGCGCACCTCTCATAGCTGCAACTATTTTGCCGTATTTTCACGCAGCTCTCATACCTTCCCCTATAGAGATGTGTTTTCTCTCACCTCTTATAACCTCCCTTGAATCGCCGTGTTTTTGTGCACCTCTCATACATTCACCTGCATTGCTGTGTTTTCGCGCACGTCCCATACCTTCCCCTATATTGCTGTGTTTTTGCGCACCTCTCATACCTTACCCTGTGTCGCTGTGTTTACGCACACCTCCCATAGCTTCCCCTATATCGCTGTGTTTTTGCTCACCTCTCATAGTTGCCACTATATCGCCGTGTTTTCCCGCAGCTCTCATATTTTCGCCAATAGCGCTGTGTTTAACTTTCCCAATATCGATGTGTTTTCGTACACACCTGTCATACCTTCCCCTATATCGCTGCGTTTTCACGCACCTCTCATAGCTCCGTTTTTCATGTTCCGCTCATAGCACCTCTCATAGCTCCGTTTTTGTGCACCTCCCTTAGCTTCCCATATATCACTGTGTTTTTGCACACCGCTCATAGATTTCCCTATATTTCTGTGTTTTCGCGCACCTCTCATACCTTACACGATATCGCTCTGTTTACGCGCACCTCTTATACCTTCCCCTATATCGTTGTCTTTGTTCACCTCTCATACCATCCCCAATATCGCTGTTTTCATGCACATCCCACAGCTTCACCTACATTGCTGTTTTTGTGCACCTCACATACCTTTCCCTATTTCGCCGTGTTTTCACGCACCTTCCAGAACTTCCCATGTATCGCTGTGTTTTCGCGTGCCTCTTATACCTTCCCCTATATCGCTGTGATTTCACGCACCTCCCATAGCTTCCCCTATATCGCTGTGTTTTCACTCACCTCTCATAGCTTCCCCTATATCGCCGTGTTTCTGCGCACATCTCATTTCTTCCCCTACATCGCGGTGTTATCGCGCACCTCTCATAGCTTCACCTATATAGGTCTGATTTCGCGCAATTCTCATACCTTCTCCTATATCGCTGTGTTTTTGCTCACCTCTCACAGCTGCCACTATATCACCATGTTTTCCCGCAGCTCTCATACATTCCCCTACATCACTGTGTTTTCGCGCATCTCTCATACCTTCTCCTATATCGCTCTGTTTTCTCGCACCTCCCATAGCTTCCCCTACATCGCTGTGTTCTTGCGCACCTCGTATACCTGCCCCTATATCGCCGTCTTTCATGCACCTCCCATAGCTTCCCATATATCACTGTTTTCGCGTGCATCTCTTACCTTCCACTATATCGCTGTATTTTCGCACGCCTCCCATAGTTTCCCCTATATCGCTGTGTTTTCGTGCACCTCTGATAGCTTCCCCTACGTCGCTGTATTTTGGCGCACCTCCCATAGCTTCCCCTATATCGTTGCATATTTGCTCACCTCTGATAGATTTGCCTATATCGCCGTGTTTTTGCAAAACTCTCATATCTTCCCCTTTTTAGCTGAGTTTTCGCTCATCTCTCATACCTTCTCCTATATTGCCGTGCTTTCGCGCACCTCCTATAGCTTCCTCTATATCACTGTGTTTTCACGCACCTCTCATACCGTCCCCTATATCGCTGCATTTTTGCACACCTCTCATCGCTTCCCCGATATTGACTTGTTTTCACACACCTCTCATTCCTTCATGTATATCGACGTGTTTTCATGCAACTCCCATAGCTTCCCCTATATCACTGTGCTTTCGCACACTTCCCATAGCTTCCCCTATATTGCTATGTTTTTGCGCACCTCTCATACCTTCCCCTATATCGCTGTGTTTTCGCGCACCTCGCATACCTTCTCCTATATCGATGTATTTTCACACACTTCTCATCCTTTCCTCTATATCGCTGTGATTTCGCGCACCTCCCATAGCTTCCCCTATATCACTGTGTTTTCGCGCACCTGTCATATATTCCCCTACATCGCTGTGTTATTGTGCACCTCTCATAACTTCACCTATATCGCTCTGTTTTTGCGCTTCTCATAACTTCCCCTATATCGCTGTGTTTTTGTGCACCTCTCATAGCTTCCCATATGCTGCATTGTTTTCGCGCACCTCTCATAGCTTCCCCCAAATTGCTGTTTTCGCACACATCTCATAGCTTCCCCTATACTGCCATGTTTTCGCGCACCTCACATAGTTTCCCCTACATCACTATGTTCTCTCGCACCTCTCATACCTTCCCCTATATCACATAGTTTTCGAGCAACTCCCGTTAGCTTCCAATATATCGCTGTGTTTTCGTACACCTCCCATAGCTTCCACTATATCGCTGTATTTTCGCGCAGTTCTCATACCTTCCCCTATAGAGCTGCATTTTCTCTCATCTGTCATACATTCCCGTATATCGCTGTTTTCGGGCACCTAACATACCTTCCTCTATATGGCCGTGTTTTCGCAGACCTCTGATATCTTCCCCTATATTGCTGTGTTTCAGCGCACCTCTCATTCCTTCCTCTATATCGCTTTGTTATCGCGCACCTCTCATAGCTTCCCCTCTACCGCTGTGTCCTCCTGCACCTCTCATAGCTTCCCATATCTTGCGATGTTTTCGTGCACCTCTCATAACTTCCCCCAAATTGCTGTGTTTTGGCGCACCTCTCATAGCTTCCCCTACATCTCTGTGTTTTGGCACTCCTCCCCTACCTTCTCGTATATCGCAGTGTTTTCACGCACCTCCCATAGCTTCCCCTATATCGCTGTGGTTTCGCGCACCTCTCATAGCTTCCCCCAAATCGCTGTGTTTTCCTGCTCCTCTCATAGCTTCCCCTATAACGCTGTGTTTTTGCGCACCTTGCCTAGCTTCCCCTATATGGCTGTGTTTTCGCACAGCTCTTACAGCTTCCTCTACATCCATGTGTTTTTCTGCACCTCCCGTAGCTTCCCAATAACATTATGTTTTCGCGCACCTCTGATAACTTCCCCAATATTGCTGCATTTTTGCTCACCTCTTACAGCTTCCCCTATATCGCCCTGTTTTCGCGTGCTTCTCATATTTTCCACTATATTGCTGTGTTTTCTCGCACACCGATAACCTCCCTTATATTGCTGTGTTTCTGCGCAGCTCTCATAGCTTCCCATATATTGCGATGTTTTCATGCACCTCTCATAGCTTCCCCCAAATCACTGTGCTTTCACGTACCTCTCATAGCTTCCCCATAACGCTGTTTTCGCGCACCTCCCATAGGTTCCCCTATAATACTGTGTTTTCGTGAACTCTCATCCTTTCCCCTATATCACTGTCATTTCTCGCACCTCCCATAGCTTCCCCTATATCGGTGTGGTTTCGCTCACCTCTCATAGGTTCCCTTATATCGCCGTGTTTTCGCGCACTTCACATACAGTCCCCTACATCACCATGTTTTTGCGCACCTCTCATACCTTTCCCTATGTCGCGGTGTTATCGCGCAATTCTAATAACTTCCCCTATATCACTGTGTTTTTGATCACCTCTCATAGCTGCAACTATATCACCATATTTTCGTGCTGCTCTCATACCTTCCCCAATAGAGATGCATTTTCTCTCACCTCTCATAACTTCCCTGAATCGCCGTGTTTTCGCGCACCTCTCATACATTCACCTGCATCGCTGTGTTTTCGCTCACGTCCCAACGTCCCATACCTTCCCATATATTGGTGTGTTTTCCCGCACCTCCCATAGCTTCCCCAATATCACTGTATTTTCACGCACCTGATATACCGTCTTCTATATCGCTGTGTATTTGCGCACCTCTCATCGCTTCCCCTCTATCGACGTGTTTTCATGCACCTCTCATACCTTCCCCAATATCGCTGTGCATTCATGCACATCCCATAGCTTCCCCTATATCGCTGTATTTTTCTCACCTCTCATAGATTTGCCTATATCGCCGTGTTTTTGCACAACTCTCATAGCTTCCCCTTTTTAGCTGAGTTTTCGCTCATCTCTCATTCCTTCATGTATATCGACATGTTTTCACGCACCTCCCATAGCTTCCGCTATATCACTGTGTTTTCACGCACCTCCCATAGCTTCCCCTATATCGCTTTGTTTTCGCTCACCTCTTATAGCTTCCCCTATATCGCCGTGTTTTCGCACACCTCTCATATCTTACCCTATATAGTTGTGTTTTCTCTCACCTCTCATATCTTACCCTGAATCGCCGTGTTTTCGCACACCTCTCATATATTCTCCTGCATCGCTCTGTTTTCGCGCACCTCCAATAGCTGCCCCTATATTACTGTGTTTTCGCACACATCTTATACCTTCTGCTGTATCGCTGTGTTGTCGCGCACCTCTCATAACTTCCCCTATATAGCTGTGTTTTCCGGCACCTCCCATGCCTACTCCTATATCGATGTATTTTCACGCACTTCTCATCCCTTCCCCTATATTGCTGTGATTTCGCGCACCTCACATATCTTCCCCTACATCGCGGTGTTATTGTGCACCTCTCATAGCTTCACCAATATGGCTCTGATTTTGCGCACTTCTCATGCGTTCCTCTATATCGCTGTATTTTTGTTCACCTCTCATAGCTGCCACTATACCGCCATGCTTTCTCGTAGCTCTCATGCATTCCCCTACATCACTGTGTTTTCGCGCATCTCTCATACCTTCTCCTATATCACTGTGTTGTAGCGCACCTCCTATAGCTTCCCCTATATCGCTGTGTTTTTGTTCACCTCTCATAGCTGCCACTATACTGCCATGTTTTCTCGTAGCTCTCATAACTTCCCCTATAGAGCTGCGTTTTCTCTCACCTATCATACCTTCCCCTATATCGCCATGTTTTCGGCACCTCTCATAGATTTCCCTATATCTCTGTTTTTTTTGCGAACCTATCATACCTTCCCCTATATCGTCGTGTTTTCACGTACCTCTCATTCATTCCCCTATATCGCCATGTTTCACAGACCTTTCATACCTTCCCCTATAATACTGTGTTTTAGCGCACCTACCATAGCCTCCCATATATCGCCATGCTTTCACGCACCTCTCATAGCTTCCCTTCTACCGCTGTGTTCTCGTGCACCTCTCATAGCTTCCCATATGTTGCGTTGTTTTCGCGCACCTCTCATAGCTTCCTCCAAATCGCCGTGTTTTCGCACACATCTCATAGCTTCCCCTATATTGCCATGTTTTCGCGCACCTCGCATAGCTTCCCCTACATCGCTATGTTTTCTCGCACCTCTCATACCTTCCCCTATATCGCTGTGTTTTCATACACCTCCCATAGTTTCCACTATATTGCTGTATTTTCGCGCAGCTCTCATATCTTCCCCTATAGAGCTGCGTTTTCTCTCATCTCTTATACATTCCCCTATATCGCTATGTTTTCGGGCACCTAACATACGTTCCCCTATATGGCTGTGTTTTCGCAGACCTCTGATACCTTCCCCTATATTAGTGTGTTTTAGCGCACCTACCATAGCCTCCCATATATCGCCATGCTTTCGCGCACCTCTCATAGCTTCCCTTCTACCGCTGTGTTCTCGTGCACCTCTCATAGCTTCCCATATGTTGCGTTTTCACGCACCTCTCATAGCTTCCTCCAAATCGCTGTGTTTTCGCACACATCTCATAGTTTCCCCTATATTGCCATGTTTTCGCGCACCTCGCATAGCATCCCCTACATCGCTATGTTTTCTCGCACGTCTCATACCTTCCCCTATATCGCTGTGTTTTCGTACACCTCCCATAGCTTCCACTATATCACTGTATTTTCCCGCAGCTCTCATATCTTCCCCTATAGAGCTGCATTTTCTCTCATCTCTGATACATTCCCCTATATTGCTATGCTTTCGGGCACCTAACATACCTTCCTCTATATTACTGTGTTTTAGCGCACCTACCATAGCCTCCCATATATCGTCATGCTTTCGCGCAACTCTCATAACTTCCCCTCTACCGCTGTGTTCTCGTGCACCTCTCATAGCTTCCCATATGTTGCGTTTTTGCGCACCTCTCATAGCTTCCTCCAAATCGCTGTGTTTTCGCACACATCTCATAGCTTCCCCTATATTGCCATGCTTTCTCGCACCTCGCATAGCTTCCCCTATATCGCTGTGTTTTCGTACACCTCCCATAGCTTCCACTATATCACTGCATTTTCGCGCAGCTCTCATATCTTCCCCTATAGAGCTGCGTTTTCTCTCATCTCTCATACATTCCCCTGTATCGCTATGTTTTCGGGCACCTAATATACGTTCCCCTATATGGCTGTGTTTTCGCAGACCTCTGATACCTTCCCCTCTATTGCTGTGTTTTAGCGCACCTCTCATTCCTTCCCCTATAGCGCTGTTTTTTTCAGAAACCTCTCATAGCTTCCCCTATGATGCCGTGCTCTCATGCACCTCTCTTCACTTCCCCTATATCTCTCTACTTTTAGCAACACCCATACCTTCCCCTACATCGCTGTGCTTTTGCACACCTCTCATGCCTTCCCCTATATCGCTGTTTTCGCGCACCTCTCATCCCTTCCCCTACATCGCTCTGATTTTGTGCACCTCCCATAGCTTCCCCTATATCACCATCTTTACGCGCACCTCTCATAGATTTCCCTATATCTGTTTTTTTTGCGAATCTATCATATCTTCCCCTATATCGTCGTGTTTTCGTGAACCTCTCATTCATTCCCCTATATCACCGAGTTTCGCAGACCTCTCATACCTTCCCCTATATTACTGTGTTTTAGCGCACCTACCATAGCCTCCCATATATCGCCATGCTTTTGCGCACCTCTTATGGCTTCCCCTCTACCGCTGTGTTCTCGTGCACCTCTCATAGCTTCCCATATGTTGCGTTGTTTTCGCGCACCTCTCATAGCTTCCTCCCAATCGCTGTGTTTTCGCACACATCTCATAGCTTCCCCTATATCGCCATGTTTTCTCGCACCTCGCATAGCTTCCCCGAAATCGCTGTGTTTTCGTACAGCTCCCATAGCTTCCACTATATTGCTGCATTTTCGCGCAGCTCTCATATCTTCCCCTATAGAGCTGCGTTTTCTCTCATCTCTCATACATTCCCCTATATCGCCGTGTTTTCGCGCACCTCTCATCCCTTCCCCTACATCGCTCTGATTTTGTGCACCTCCCATAGCTTCCTCTATATCGTTGTGTATTTGCACATCTCCCATAGCTTCACCTACATCGCTGCATTTTCGCGCACCTCTCATACCTTCCCCTATAACGCCATGTTTTCGTGCACCTCCTATAGCTACTCCTTTATCACTGTTTTTAAGGGCACCTCTTATAGCTTCCCCGACATCACTTTGTTTTCGCGCACCGCTCATATCTTCACCTACATCGCTGTGTTTAAGTGCTCGTCTCATTCCTTCCCCTATATCGCCGTGTTTTCACGCACCTCTCATACCTTCCCCTATATCGCTGTGTTTTCGTACACCTCCCATAGTTTCCACTATATCACTGTATTTTCGCGCAGCTCTCATATCTTCCCCTATAGAGCTGCGTTTTCTCTCATCTCTCCTACATTCCCCTATATCGCTATGTTTTCGGGCACCTAACATATGTTCTCCTATATGGCTGTGTTTTCGCAGACCTCTGATACCTTCCCCTATATTGCTGTGTTTTAGCGCACTTCTCATTCCCTCCCCTATAGTGCTGTTTTTTTCAGAAACCTCTCATAGCTTCCCCTATGATGCTGTGCTCTCGTGCACCTCTTCACTTCCCCTATATCGCTCTGTTTTTAGCAACACCCATAGCTTCTAAAATCGCTGTGCTTTTGCACACCTCTCATGCCTTCCCCTATATCGCCGTGTTTTCGCGCACCTCTCATCCCTTCCCCTACATCGCTCTGATTTCGTACACCTCCCATAGCTTCACCTATATGGCTGTGTTTTCGCGCACCTCTCATTCCTTCCCCTATATCACCATGTTTACACGCACCTCCTATAGCTACCCCTTTATCGCCGTTTTTAAGGGCACCTCTCATAGCTTCCTCTATATTTCCGTGTTTTCGGGCACCTCTCATAGCTTCCCCGACATCGCTTTGTTTTCACGCACTGCTCATAGTTTCACCTACATCGCTGTGTTTAAGTGCTCCTCTCATACCTTCCCCTATATCACCGTGTATTCACGCACCACTCATACCTTCCCCTGTAATGCTGCGTTGCCGCGCACCTCTCATACCTTCCGCTACATCGCTGTGCTTTCGTGCAACTCCAATAGATTCCACTATATCCCACTGGTTTCGCGCACCTCTCATACCTTCCCCTATATCGCTGTGTTTTTACGAACCTCTGATACAGTCCCCTATATTGCCTTGTTTTCGCGCACACCTGATACCTACCCCTATATCGCTATGTTTTCGCGCACCTCCCATAGCTTCCCCTAAATCGCTGTGTATTTGCACATCTCCCATAGCTTCCCCTACATCGCTGCGTTTTCGCGTACCTCTCATACCTTCTCCTATATCACTGTGTTTTCGTTCACCTCCCATACCTTCCCCTATATCGCTGTGTTTTTGTGCACCTCTCATAGCTTCCCCCATATCGCTGTGTTTTCGCACACCTGTCATAGCTTCCCCTACATTGCTGTGTTTTCGCGCACCTCTCATACCTTCCCCTATAACGCCATGTTTTCGTGCACTTCCTACAGCTACCCCTTTATCGCCGTTTTTAAGGGCACCTCTCATAGCTTCCCCGACATCGCTTTGTTTTCGCGCACCGCTCATGTCTTCACCTACATCGCTGTGTTTAAGTGCTCGTCTCATACCTTCCCCTATATCGCCGTGTTTTCACGCACCTCTCTTACCTTCCCCTGTATCGCTGTATTGCTGCGCACCTCTCCTAGATTCCCATATATCGCTGTGTTCTCGTGCACCTCCGATAGATTCCGCACAACCGCTTTGTTTTCGCGCACCTCCCATAGTTTCCCCTATATCGCTGTGTTTTTGCTCACTTCTCATAGCTTCCCCTAAATCGCCCTGTTTTCACGCACCTATCATATATTTCACTAGATCGCCATGTTTCTGCACACATCTCATACATTCCCCTACATCGCGGTGTTATCACGCAGCTCTCATAGCTTCACCTATACAACTCTGATTTTGCGCACTTCTCATACATTCCCCTATATCGCAGTATTTTTGTTCACCTCTCATAGCTGCCGCTATACCGACATGCTTTCTCATAGCTCTCATAACTTCCCCTATAGAGCTGTGTTTTCTCTCACCTACCATACCTTCCCCTATATCACCATGTTTTCAGCACTTGTCATAGATTTCCCTATATCTCTGTTTTTTTTGCGAATCTATCATACCTTCCCCTATATCGTCGTGTTTTTGTGAACCTCTCATTCATTCCCCTATATCACCGAGTTTCGCAGACCTCTCATACCTTCCCCTATATTACTGTGTTTTAACGTACCTACCATAGCTTCCCATATATCGTCATGCTTTCGCGCAACTCTCATAGCTTCCCCTCTACCGCTGTGTTCTCGTGCACCTCTCATAGCTTCCCATATGTTGCGTTTTCGCGCACCTCTCATAGCTTCCTCCAAATCGCTGTGTTTTCGCACACATCCCATAGCTTCCCCTATATTGCCATGCTTTCTCGCACCTCGCATAGCTTCCCCTATATCACTGTGTTTTCGTACACCTCCCATAGCTTCCACTATATCACTGCATTTTCGCGCAGCTCTCATATCTTCCCCTATAGAGCTGCGTTTTCTTTCATCTCTCATACATTCCCCTGTATCGCTATGTTTTCGGGCACCTATATGGCTGTGTTTTCACAGACCTCTGATACCTTCCTATATATTGCTGTGTTTTGGCGCACCTCTCATTCCTTCCCCTATAGCGCTGTTTTTTTCAGAAACCTCTCATAGCTTCCCCTATGATGCTGTGCTCTCGTGCATCTCTCATCACTTCCCCTATATCTCTCTGCTTTTAGCAACACCCATAGCTTCCCCAACATCGCTGTGCTTTTGCACACCTCTCATGCCTTCCCCTATATCGCCGTGTTTTCGCGCACCTCTCATCCCTTCCCCTACATCGCTCTGATTTCGTGCACCTCCCATAGCTTCCACTATATCGCTGTGTTTCCGCGCACCTCTCATTCCTTCCCCTATATCACCATGTTTACACGCACCTCCTATAGCTACCCCTTTATCGCCGTTTTTAAGGGCACCTCTCATAGCTTCCTCTATATTTCCGTGTTTTCGGGCACCTCTCATAGCTTCCCCGACATCACTTTGTTTTTGCGCACCGCTCATAGTTTCACCTACATCGCTGTGTTTAAGTGCTCCTCTCATACCTTCCCCTATATCACCGTGTATTCACGCACCTCTCATACCTTCCCCTGTAATGCTGTGTTGCCGCGCACCTCTCATACCTTCCGCTACATCGCTGTGCTTTCGTGCAACTCCAATAGATTCCAATATATCCCAGTGGTTTCGCGCACCTCTCATACCTTCCCCTATATCACTGTGTTTTCACGAACCTCTCATACAGTCCCCTATATCGCCTTGTGTTCGCGCACACCTGATACCTACCCCTATATCGCTATGTTTTCGCGCACCTCCCATAGCTTCCCCTAAATCGCTGTGTATTTGCACATCTCCCATAGCTTCCCCTACATCGCTGCGTTTTCGCGTACCTCTCATACCTTCTCCTATATCACTGTGTTTTCGTTCACCTCCCATATCTTCCCCTATATCGCTGTGTTTTTGTGCACCTCTCATAGCTTCCCCCATATCGCTGTGTTTTCGCACACCTGTCATAGATTCCCTACATTGCTGTGTTTTCGCGCACCTCTCATACCTTCCCCTATAACGCCATGTTTTCGTGCACCTCTTACAGCTACCCCTTTATCGCCGTTTTTAAGGGCACCTCTCATAGCTTCCCCGACATCGCTTTGTTTTCGCACACCGCTCATGTCTTCACCTACATCGCTGTGTTTAAGTGCTCGTCTCATACCTTCCCCTATATCGCCGTGTTTTCACGCACCTCTCTTACCTTCCCCTGTATCGCTGTATTGCTGCGCACCTCTCCTAGATTCCCATATATCGCTGTGTTCTCGTGCACCTCCGATAGCTTCCGCACAACCGCTTTGTTTTCGCGCACCTCCCATAGCTTCCCCTATATCGCTGTGTTTTTGCTCACTTCTCATAGCTTCCCCTAAATCGCCCTGTTTTCACGCACCTATCATATATTTCACTAGATCGCCATGTTCCTGCACACATCTCATACATTCCCCTACATCGCGGTGTTATCGCGCAGCTCTCATAGCTTCACCTATACAACTCTGATTTTGCGCACTTCTCATACATTCCCCTATATCGCAGTATTTTTGTTCACCTCTCATAGCTGCCACTATACCGACATGCTTTCTCATAGCTCTCATAACTTCCCCTATAGAGCTGTGTTTTCTCTCACCTACCATACCTTCCCCTATATCACCATGTTTTCAGCACTTGTCATAGATTTCCCTATATCTCTGTTTTTTTTGCGAATCTATCATACCTTCCCCTATATCGTCGTGTTTTTGTGAACCTCTCATTCATTCCCCTATATCACCGAGTTTCGCAGACCTCTCATACCTTCCCCTATATTACTGTGTTTTAACGTACCTACCATAGCTTCCCATATATCGTCATGCTTTCGCGCAACTCTCATAGCTTCCCCTCTACCGCTGTGTTCTCGTGCACCTCTCATAGCTTCCCATATGTTGCGTTTTCGCGCACCTCTCATAGCTTCCTCCAAATCGCTGTGTTTTCGCACACATCCCATAGCTTCCCCTATATTGCCATGCTTTCTCGCACCTCGCATAGCTTCCCCTATATCGCTGTGTTTTCGTACACCTCCCATAGCTTCCACTATATCACTGCATTTTCGCGCAGCTCTCATATCTTCCCCTATAGAGCTGCGTTTTCTTTCATCTCTCATACATTCCCCTGTATCGCTATGTTTTCGGGCACCTAATATACGTTCCCCTATATGGCTGTGTTTTCACAGACCTCTGATACCTTCCTATATATTGCTGTGTTTTGGCGCACCTCTCATTCCTTCCCCTATAGCGCTGTTTTTTTCAGAAACCTCTCATAGCTTCCTCTATGATGCTGTGCTCTCGTGCATCTCTCATCACTTCCCCTATATCTCTCTGCTTTTAGCAACACCCATAGCTTCCCCAACATCGCTGTGCTTTTGCACACCTCTCATGCCTTCCCCTATATCGCCGTGTTTTCGCGCACCTCTCATCCCTTCCCCTACATCGCTCTGATTTCGTGCACCTCCCATAGCTTCCACTATATCGCTGTGTTTCCGCGCACCTCTCATTCCTTCCCCTATATCACCATGTTTACACGCACCTCCTATAGCTACCCCTTTATCGCCGTTTTTAAGGGCACCTCTCATAGCTTCCTCTATATTTCCATGTTTTCGGGCACCTCTCATAGCTTCCCCGACATCACTTTGTTTTTGCGCACCGCTCATAGTTTCACCTACATCGCTGTGTTTAAGTGCTCCTCTCATACCTTCCCCTATATCACCGTGTATTCACGCACCTCTCATACCTTCCCCTGTAATGCTGTGTTGCCGCGCACCTCTCATACCTTCCGCTACATCGCTGTGCTTTCGTGCAACTCCAATAGATTCCAATATATCCCAGTGGTTTCGCGCACCTCTCATACCTTCCCCTATATCACTGTGTTTTCACGAACCTCTCATACAGTCCCCTATATCGCCTTGTGTTCGCGCACACCTGATACCTACCCCTATATCGCTATGTTTTCGCGCACCTCCCATAGCTTCCCCTAAATCGCTGTGTATTTGCACATCTCCCATAGCTTCCCCTACATCGCTGCGTTTTCGTAAACCTCTCATACCTTCCCCTATATCGCCGTGTTTTCACGCACCTCTCTTACCTTCCCCTGTATCGCTGTATTGCTGCGCACCTCTCCTAGATTCCCATATATCGCTGTGTTCTCGTGCACCTCCGATAGCTTCCGCACAACCACTTTGTTTTCGCGCACCTCACATAGCTAACCCTACATCGCTGTGTCTTTGCGCACCTCTCATACCTTCCCCTATATATCTGTGTTTTCGCACTCCTCCCATAGCTTCCCCTACATCGCTGTGCTTTCGCACAACTCCAATAGCTTCCACTATATCACTGTGTTTTCACGCACCTCTCATACCTTCCCCTGTATAGCCATGTTTTTGCGCACCTCTCATACCTTCCCCTATATCGCCTTGTTTTCGCACACCCCTGATACCTACCCCTATATCGCTATGTTTTTGCACACCTCCCATAGCTTCCCCTACATCGCTGTATATTTGCACACCTCCCATAGCTTCCCATATATCACTGTGTTTTCGCGCACCTCTCCTAGCTTCCCCTACATCATTGTGTTTTCGTGCACCTCCCATACCTTCCCCTATATCGCTGTGTTTTCGTGAACCTCTCATAGCTTCCACCATATCGCTGTGTTTTCACACACCTGTCATAGCTTCCCCATAGCGATAAAGGGGAAGCTATGACAGATGTGCGAAAACACAGCGATATGGGGGAAGCTAGGAGAGGTGTGCGAAAACACAGTGATATAGTGGAAGCTATTGGAGTTGCGCGAAATCACAGCAATGTAGGGGAAGCTGTGGGAGGAGTGTGAAAACACAGATATATAGGGGAAGGTATGAGAGGTGCGCAAAAACACAGCGATGTAGGGTTAGCTATGAGAGGTGCGCGAAAACAAAGCAGTGGTGCGGAAGCTATCGGAGGTGCACGAAAACACAGCGATATATGGGAAGCTATGGGAGATGCGCAAATACACAGGGATGTAGGGGAAGTTATGGGAGCTGTGAGAAAACACAGCGATATAGGGGAGGGTAGGAGAGGTGCGCGGCAGCACACCGATACAGGGGAAGGTAAGAGAGGTGCGTGAAAACACTGCGATATAGTGGAAGGTATGAGAGGAGCACTTAAACACAGCGATAAAAGGGTAGCTATAGGACGTGCGCGAAAACATGGCGTTATAGGTGAAGGTATGAGAGGTGCGCGAAAACACAGCAATATAGGGGAAGCTATGACAGATGTGCGAAAACACAGCGATATGGGGGAAGCTATGAGAGGTTCACAAAAACACAGCGATATAGTGGAAGGTATGAGAGGTGCACGAAAACACAGCGATATAGGGGAAGGTATGGGAGGTTGACGAAAACACAACGATATAGGGGAGTGTATGAGAGGTACGCGAAAACGCAGCGATATTGGGGAAGCTATGGGAGATGTGCAAATACACAGCGATGTAGGGGAAGCTATGGGAGGTGCGCGAGAACATAGCGATATAGGGGTAGGTATCAAAGGTGCGCGAAAACAAGGTGATATAGGGGAAGGCATGAGAGGTGCGCGAAAACACAATGATGTAGGGGGAGGTAGGAGAGGTGCGCGAAAACACAGTGATATATGGGAAGCTATGGGAGCTGTGCAAATATACAGCGATGTAGGGAAAGCTATGGGAGGAGTGCGAAAACATAGCGATATAGGGGTAGGTATCAGGGGTGCGTGAAAACAAGGTGATATAGGGGAAGGTATGAGAGGTGCGCAAAAACATGGCTATATAGGGGAAGGTATGAGAGGTGCACGAAAACACGGTGATATAGTGGAAGATATTGGAGTTGCGCGAAATCACAGCACTGTAGGGGAAGCTATGGGAGGAGTGCGAAAACACAGATATATAGGGGAAGGTATGAGAGGTGCGCAAAAACACAGCGATGTAAGTTTAGCTATGAGAGGTGTGCGAATACAAAGCAGTGGTGCGGAAGCTATCAGAGGTGCACGAAAACACAGCGATATATGGGAAGCAAGGAGAGGTGCGTGGCAACACAGCGATACAGGGGAAGGTAAGAGAGGTGCGTGAAAACACGGCGATATAGGGGAAGGTATGAGAGGTTCACGAAAACACAGCGATATAGGGGAAGCTATGGGAGATGTGCAAATATGCAGCGATGTAGGGGAAGCTATGGGAGGTGTGCGAAAACATAGCGATATAGGGGTAGGTATCAGGGGTGCGCAAAAACAAGGCGATATAGGGGAAGGTATGAGAGGTGCGCAAAAACATGGCTATACAGGGGAAGGTATGAGAGGTGCACGAAAACACGGTGATATAGTGGAAGATATTGGAGTTGCGCGAAATCACAGCACTGTAGGGGAAGCTATGGGAGGAGTGCGAAAACATAGTGATATAGGGGTAGGTATCAGGGGTGCGCGAAAACACAGCGATATAGGGGAAGGTATGAGAGGTGCGCGAAACCACTGGGATATAGTGGAATCTATTGGAGTTGCGCGAAAGCACAGCAATGTAGGGGAAGGTATGAGAGGTGCGCGGCAACACAGCGTTACAGGGAAAGGTATGAGTGGTGCGTGAATACACGGTGATATAGGGGAAGGTATGAGAGGAGCACTTAAACACAGCGATGTAGGTGAAGCTATGAGCGGTGCGCGAAAACAAAGTGACGTCGGGGAAGCTATGAGAGGTGCCCGAAAACACGGAAATATAGGGGAATCTATGAGAGGTGCCCTTAAAAACGACGATAAAGGGGTAGCTATAGGAGGTGCGTGTAAACATGGTGATATAGGGGAAGGTATGAGAGGTGCGCGAAAACACAGCGATATAGTGGAAGCTATGGGAGGTGTACGAAATCAGAGCGATGTAGGGGAAGGGATGAGAGGTGCGCGAAAACACGGCGATATAGGGGAAGGCATCAGAGGTGTGCAAAAGCACAGCGATTTAGGGGAAGCTATGGGTGTTGCTGAAAGCAGAGAGATATTGGGGAAGTGAAGAGAGGTGTACGAAAGCAAAGCATCATAGGGGAAGCTATGAGAGGTTTCTGAAAAAAACAGCGCTATAGGGGAAGGAATGAGAGGTGCGCTAAAACACAGCAATATAGGGGAAGGTATCAGAGGTCTGCGAAAACACGGCCAGATAAGAGAACGTATGTTAGGTGCCCGAAAACATAGCGATACAGGGGAATGTATGAGAGATGAGAGAAAATGCAGCTCTATAGGGGAAGATATGAGAACTGCACGAAAATACAGCGATATACTGGAAGCTATGGGAGGTGTACGAAAACACAGCAATACAGGGGAAGGTATGAGAGGTGCGAGAAAACATAGCGATGTAGGGGAAGCTATGCGAGGTGCGCGAAAACATGGCAATATAGGGGAAGCTATGAGATGTGCGCGAAAACACAGTGATTTGGAGGAAGCTATGAGAGGTGTGCGAAAACAACGCAACGTATGGGAAGCTATGAGAGGTGCACGAGAACACAGCGGTAGAGGGGAAGCTATGAGAAGTGTGTGAAAGCATGGCGATATATGGGAGGCTATGGTAGGTGCGCTAAAACACAGTAATATAGGGGAAGGTATGAGAGGTCCGCGAAACACGGCGATATAGGGGAATGAATGAGAGGTATGTGAAAACACGGTGATATAGGGGAAGGTATGATAGGTTCGGAAAAAAAAAAGAGATATAGGGAAATCTATGACAGGTGCCAAAAACATGGCGATATAGGGGAAGGTATGATAGGTGAGAGAAAACGCAGCTCTATAGGGGAAGTTATGAGAGCTACGAGAAAACGTGGTGGTATAGTGGCAGCTATGAGAGGTGAACAAAAACACAGCGATATAGGGGAAGGTATGGGAGGTGCGCTACAACACAGTGATATAGGAGAAGGTATGAGAGGTGCATGGAAACACGTCGATATACATGAAGGAATGAGAGGTGTGTGAAAACAAGTCAATATCGGGGAAGCGATGAGAGGTGCGCAAAAATGCAGCGATATAGGGGACAGTATGAGAGGTGCGTGAAAAAACAGTGATATAGGGGAAGCTATAGGAGGTGCGCAAAAGCACGGCAATATAGGAGAAAGTATGAGAGATGAGTGAAAACTCAGCTAAAAAGGGGAAGCTATGAGAGTTGTGCAAAAACACGGCGGTATAGGGGAAGCTATCAGAGGTGCGCGAAAGCACAGCGATATGTAGGAGGCTACGGGAGGTGCAGGAAAACAGCGATATAGGGGAAGCTATGAGAGGTGCGTGAAAACACGGCGATATTGGAGAAAGTATGAGACGTGCGTCAAACACAGCAATATAGGTGAAGCTTTGGGAGATGCACGAATACACAGCAATATAGGGGAAGCTCTGAGATGTGTGCGAAAACACAGCAATATAGGGGCAGCTATTGGAGGTGCGTGAAAACAGAGCGATGCAGGAGAATATATGAGAGGTGTGCGAAAACACGGAGATTCAGGGTAAGTTATGAGAGGTGAGCGAAAACACAGCGATATAGGGGAAGCTATGGGAGGTGCGTGAAAAAACGTCGATATACATGAAGGAATGAGAGGTGTGTGAAAACAAGTCAATATCGGGGAAGCGATGAGAGGTACGCCAAAGCACAGCGATATAGGGGAAGCTATGGGAGGTGCACGAAAACACAGTGATATAGGGGAAGCAATGGGAGGTGCGAGAAAACACAGCGATATAGTGGAAAGTAAGAGATGCACGTGAAAACACAGTGATATATGGGAAGCTATGGGAGGTGCTATGGGAAAGACGGCGATATAGGGGCAGGTATACGAGGTGCGCAAAAACACAGCGATGTAGGGGAAGCTATGGAATGTGCATGAAAACACAACGATATAGTGGAAGAGATGAGAGGTTCGCGAAAAAAACAGAGATATAGGGAAATCTATGTTAGGTGCGCGAAAACACAGCGATATATGGGAGGCTATGAGAGGTGCAGGAAAACAGCGATATAGGGGAAGCTATGAGAGGTGCATGAAAACACGGCGATATAGGAGAAAGTATGAGACATGCGTCAACCAAAGCAATATAGGTGAAGCTTTGGGAGATGCACGAATACACAGCAATATAGGGCAAGCTCTGAGACGTGCGCGAAAACACAGCTATATAGGGGAAGCAATGGAAAGTGTGCGACAACACAGCGATACAGCAGAAGGTATGAGATGTGTGCGAAAACACAGCAATATAGGGGCAGCTATTGGAGGTGCGCAAAAACAGAGCGATGCAGGAGAATATATGAGAGGTGTGTGAAAACTCGGCGATTCAGGGTAATTTATGAGAGGTGAGAGAAAACACAACTATATAGGGGAAGCTATAAGAGGTGAGCGAAAACACAGCGATACAGGGGAAGCTATGGGAGGTGCGTGAAAACACAGTGATATAGGGGAAGCTATGGGAGGTGCATGAAAACACAGTGATATACATGAAGGAATTAGAAATGAGCGAAAACTCAGCTAAAAAGGGGAAGCTATGAGAGTTGTGCAAAAACACAGCGATATAGGCAAATCTATGAGAGGTGAGCAAAAATACAGCGATATACAGGAAGCTATGGGAGTTGCGCGAAAACAGAGTGATATAAGGGAAGGTATGAGAGGTGCGTGAAAACACGGTGATATAGAGGAAGGTATGAAAGGTGCGTGAAAACACGTTGATAGAGGGGAAGCGATGAGAGGTGCGCTAAAAAGGGGAAGCTATGAGAGTTGTGCAAAAACACAGCGATATAGGGGAAGCTATGGGAGGTGCGCGAAAACACAGCGATATAGAGGACGGTATATCAGCGGCATGAAAATACAGTGATATTGGGGAAGGTATGAGAGGTGCGCGAAAACACAGCAATATATGGGAAGGTATGGGATGTGAGCGAAAGCACAGCGATGCAGGTGAATGTATGTGAGGTGCGCGAAAACACGGCGATATAGGGGAACCTATGAGAGGTGAGCGAAAACACACCGATATAGGGGAAGCTATGGGAGGTGCGAGAAATGACAGTGATATAGGGGAAAGGATGAGAGTTCACGAAAACACAGTATTATAGGGGAACCTATGGGAGGTGCGCGAGAACAGCGTTATGAGGAAGCTATGAGAGGTGCGCGAAAACACAGCGATTTGGGGGAAGCTATGAGAGGTGCACAAAAACATCGCAATATATGGGAAGCTATGAGAGATGCGCGGAAACACAGCAATATAAGGGAAGTTATGCAGCGTGCGAGAAAACACAGCAATATAGTGGAAGATATGAGAAGCGCGCGAAAACAGGGCGATATAGGGGAAGCTATAAGAGGTCAGCAAAACTGTAGCGATATTAGGGAAGGTATCAGAGGTGCGCGAAAACATAATGTTATTGGGAAGCTACGGGAGGTGCGGAAAAACACCTCGATGTAGAGGAAGCTATAAGAGCTGTGCGAAAACACAGCCATATAGGGGAAGCTATGCAAGGTGTGCGAAAACACGGCGATATAGGGGAAGCTATGGGAGGTGCACGAGAACACAGCGGTAGAGGGGAAGCTATGAGAGGTGCGCGAAAACAAAGCAATGTAGGGGAATGTATGAGAGGTGCGCGAAACCACAGCGATATAGGGGAAGCTATGAGAGGTGAGCGAATACACAGCGATATAGAGGAAGCTATGGGAGGTGCGTGAAAACACTGCAAGATACGAGAAGATATGGGAGGAGCGCCAAAACACAGAGATGTAGGGGAACCTATGAGAGGTGCGCCAAAACACAGCAATTTTGGGGAAGTTATGAGAGGTGCACGAAAACATCACAAGATATGGGAAGCTATGAGAGGTGCAGGAGAACACAGCGGTAGAGGGGAAGCTATGAGAGGTGCGCGATAACAAAGCGATATAGGGGAAAGAATGAGAGGTGCGCTAAAACACAGCAATATAGGGGAAGGTATCAGAGGTCTGCGAAAACACAGCCATATAGGGGAAGGTATGTTAGGTGCCAGAAAACAGCGATATAGGGGAATGTATGACAGATGAGAGAAAACGCAGCTCTATAGGAGAAGGTATGAGAGCTGGGTGAAAATACAGCGATACAGTGGAACGTATGAGAGGTGTACGAAAACAGAGCGATATATTGGAAGCTAACGGGAGTTGCTCGAAAACAGAGTGATATAGGAGAAGGTATGAGAGGTGCGAGAGAACATAGTGATGTAGGGGAAACTATGCGAGGTGCGCGAAAACATGGCAATATAGGGGAAGCTATGAGATGTGCGTGAAAACACAGCGATTTGGGGGAAGCTATGAGAGGTGCGCGAAAACAACGCAACATATGGGAAGCTATGAGAGGTGCACAAAAACAGAGAGATATAGGGGAAGGTATGAGAGGTGCACAATAACACGGCGATGTAGGGGAATATATGACAGGTGCACGAAAACACAGCAATATAGGGGAAGCTATGGGAGGTGCACAAGATCACAGCGATATAGAGGAAGGGATGAGAAGTGCGTGAAAATACATCGATATAGGAGAAGGTATGGGACGTGCGCGAAAACACAGCAATATAGGGGAAGGTATGAGAGGTGCGCATACAGTGATATAGGGGGAGCTATGGGAGTTGCATGAAAACACATCGATATACATGAAGGAATGAGAGGTGTATGAAAACATGTCAATATCGGGGAAGCGATGAGAGGTGCGCAAAAATGCAGCGATATAGGGGACGATATGAGAGGTGCGTGAAAACAGTGATATAGTGGAAGCTATAGGAGGTGTGCGAAAGCACGGCAATAGAGGAGAATGTATGAGACATGAGCGAAAACTCAGCTAAAAAGGGGAAGCTATGAGAGTTTTGCAAAAACACGGCTATATAGGCAAATCTATGAGAGTTGAGCAAATATACAACGATATAGGGGAAGCTATGGGAGGTGCACCAAAATACAGCGACGTAGGGGAAGCTATCAGAGGTGCGCGAAAACACAGCAAGAAAGGGGAAGCTATGGGAGGTGTGCGAAAATACAGCGATATAGTGGAAGGTAAAGAGATGCACGCGAAAACACAGTGATATATGGGAAGCTATGGGAGGTGCGTGAAAGACGGCGATATAGGGGCAGGTATGCGAGGTGCACAAAAACACTGCGATGTAGGGGAAGCTATGGGAGGTGCGTGAAAACAGAGCGATATAGGAGAAGGTATGACAGGTGCGCGAAAACTCACAGATGCAGGAGAAGCTATGGGAGGTGCGCTACAACAGAGTGATATAGGAGAAGGTATTAGAGGTGCGCGAAAACACAGTGATGTAGGGGAATGTATGAGAGCTGCGTGAAAACACGGCGATATATTGGCAGCTATGAGAGGTGAGCAAAAACACAGCGATATGGGGAAGGTATGAGAAGTGCTCGAAATCAGAGCTATATAGGTGAAGCTATGAGAGGTGCACGATAACACCGCGATGTAGGGGAAGATATGAGATGTGTGCAGAAACACGACGATGTAGGGGAATATATGACAGGTGCGCGAAAACACGGCGATATAGGGGAAGGTATGACAGGTGCACGAAAACACAGCAATATAGAGGAAGGTATGGGAGATGCGTGAAAACACAGCGATTTAGGGGAAGGTATGAGAGGGAGGTGAAAACACAGCGATATAGGGAAGCTATGGGAGGTGCGCGAAAACACAGCAATATATGGGAAGGTATGGGACGTGCACGAAAACACAGCGATGCAGGTGAATGCATGAGAAGTGCACAAAAACACGGCGATTCAGGGGAAGTTATGAGAGGTGAGAGAAAACACATCTCTATAGGGGAAGGTATGAGAGCTGCGTGAAAATACGGCGATATAGTTGCAGCTATGAGAGGTGCGCAAAAACACCGCGATATAGGGGAAGGTGTGAGAGGTGAGCAAAAATCTGGTGATGTAGGGGACTGTATGTGAGGTGCGCGAAAACACAGCAATATATGGGAGCTATGGGAGGTGAGCGAAAACACACCGATATAGGGGAAGCTATGAGAGGTGCGAGAAATCACAGCGATATCAGGGAAAGGATGAGAGGTCACGAAAATACAGTATTATAGGGGAACCTATGAGAGGTGCGCAAAACCATGGCGATATATGGGAAACTATGGGAGGTGCGCGGAAACACAGCAATATAAGGGAAGTTATGCGGCGTGCGAGAAAACACAGCAATATAGTGGAAGATATGAGAAGTGCGTGAAAACAGGGCAATACAGGGGAAGCTATAAGAGGTGACCAAAAATGCAGCGATATTGGGGAAGATATCAGAGGTGCGCAAAAACATAATGTTATTGGGAAGCTATGGGAGATGCGGAAAAACACATCGATGTAGAGGAAGCTATGAGAGCTGCTTGAAAACACAGCCATATAGGGGAAGCTATGCAAGGTGCGCGAAAACACAACGATTTGGGGGAAGCTATGAGAAGTGCATGAAAACAACGCAATATATGGGAAGCTATGAGAGGTGCACGAGAACACAGCGATATAGGGGAAGCTATGAGAGTGGACCATTAACTCATCGATTATGTGCGATGGTATGAGAGCTGCATGAAAACACATCGATATAGGGAAATCTATGAGAGGTGCGCGAAAACGCAGCGATATATGGGAAGCTACTGGAGGTGCACGAAAGTACAGGGATATAGGGGAAGGTATGAGAGGTGCGAGAAAACACAGCAATGTAGGGGAAGCTATGGGAGGTGTGCGAAAACACAGCGATATAGGAGAAGGTATGAGAGGTGCGAGAACAACAGAGTGATATAGGGGAAGCAATGGGAGGTGAGCGAACACAAGGCGATATATGTGCAGGTATGTGAGGTGCTTGAAAACACGTCGATATAGGGGAAGCGATGGGAGGAGCGCGAAAGTGCAGCGAAATAGCGAACGGTATGCGAGGTGCGTGTATACACATTGATATAGGGGAAGGTGGGGAAGGTATGAGAGAAGCGCGAAAACACAGCGGTATAGGGGAAGCTATGGGAGGTGCAAGAAAACACAGCCCTATAGGGGAAGGTAGGATAGACATGGGAAAACACAGCAATATTTAGTAAGCTATGGGAGGTGTGTGAAAACACGGCGAAATAGGGGAAGCTATGGGAGGTGTGCGAAAACACAGCGATATAGGAGAAGGTATGAGAGGTGCGAGAACAACAGAGTGATATAGGGGAAGCAATGGGAGGTGAGCGAACACAAGGCGATATATGTGCAGGTATGTGAGGTGCTTGAAAACACGTCGATATAGGGGAAGCGATGGGAGGTGCGCGAAAGTGCAGCGAAATAGGGAACGGTATGCGAGGTGCGTGTATACACATTGATATAGGGGAAGGTGGGGAAGGTATGAGAGAAGCGCGAAAACACAGCGGTATAGGGGAAGCTATGGGAGGTGCAAGAAAACACAGCCCTATAGGGGAAGGTAGGATAGACATGGGAAAACACAGCAATATTTAGTAAGCTATGGGAGGTGTGTGAAAACACGGCGAAATAGGGGAAGGTATGAGAGGTGCATGAAAACAGGGCGATATAGGGGAAGGTATGACAGGTGCAAGAAAACACAGCGAAAAGGGGAAGCTATGGGAGGTGCGCAAAAACGCTGCAATGTAGGGGAAGATATGAGAGGTGCACGACAGTACAGCGATATAGCGGAAGGTATGAGAGGTTTGCGAAAACACAGCGATATATGGGAAGCTATAGGATGTGCACGAAAACAGAGCGACATAGGGAAAGATATGAGAGGTGCACGAAAACAGCGATTTGGGGTAAGATATGAGAGGTGTGCGAAAACACATCAATATAGTAGAAGCTACGAGAGGTACGCGAAAACACATCGATATGGTGGAAGGTATGAGAGGTGCACGAAAACACAGCCATGTAGGGGAAGCTATGGGAGGTGCACGAAAACACGGCGATATAGGGGAAGGTATGCGAGGTGCGCGAAAACACAACGACATAGGGGAAGGTATGCGAGGTGCGCGAAAACACGGCGATATAGGGGAAGGTATGAGAGGTGCGCGAAAACACAGCAATATAGGGGAAGCTATAAAAGCTGCTTGATCACACAGCGATATAGGGGAAGGTGTGAGAGGTGCGTAAAAAAATGGCGATATGGGGGAAGCTATAAGAGCTGAACGAAAACACAGCTATATAGCAGAAGGTATCAGAGGTGTGCGAAAACACAATGATATTGGGGAAGCTATGGGAGGTGGGGGAAAACACAGCGATATAGGAGAATCTATGAGAAGTGCGCGAAAACACAGCAATATAAGGGAAGCTATGGGAGGTGCGGGAAAACAGCAATACAGGGGAAGGTAAGAGAAGTGCGCGAAAACACAGCGATATATGGGAAGCTATGAGAGGTGCAAGAAAACACAGCAATATAGGGGAAGCTACAGGAGGTGCGTGAAAAGACGGCGATAACGTAGAAGGCATGAGAGGTGCGCAAAAATATCGCGATGTAGAGGAAGCTATGCGAGTTGCGCCAGAGCACGGCAATATGGGGGAAGTTATGAGAGGTGCGCATAAACACAGTGATTTGGGGAAAGAGATGAGAGGTGTGCAAAAACATCGCAATATATGGGAAGCTATGAGAGGTGCACGAAAACACAGCAAAAAAGGGGAAGCTATGGGAGGTGCGTGAAAACACAGCAATATAGAGGAAGCTATGAGAGGTCTGCGAAAACACGCGTTATAGGGGCAGGTATGAGAGGTGCGTGTAAACACATCAATACAGGGGAAGCTACGAGAGGTGCACGAAAACACATGGATATAGTGGAAGGTATGTGAAGTGCATGAAAACACAACGACATAGGGGAAGCTACGAGAGGTGCGCGAAAACACGCTGATATAGGAGACGCTATTAGAGGGGACCATTAACTCAGCGATATGTGCGACGGTATGCGAGGTGCACGAAAACACAACAATATAGGGGAAACTATGGGAGGTGAGCAAAAACATAGCGATACAGGGAAAGCTATAAGAGGTGCGTGAAAACGCAGCGATACATGGGAAGCTACAGGAAATGCCCGAAAACAGAGGGATATAAGGGAAGGTATGAGAGGTGCGGAAAAACACAGCGATATAGTGGAAAGGTATGCGAGGTGCGCGAAAACACGGCAAAATAAGGGAAGCTGTAAGAGCTGAGCGAAAACGCAGCGATAGAAGGGAAGCTATGGGAGGTGCTCGAAAACACGGCGATATAGGGGAAGGTATAAGATGTACACAAAAAGACGGCGATACTGAGGAAGGTATGAGAGGTGCGCGAAAACACAGCCATATTGGGGAATGCATGGGATGTGCGTGAAAACACAGCAGTAAGGGGAAACTGTGGGAGGCGTGCGAAAACATGGCATTAAAGGGCAACGTATGAGAGGTGCGCGGAAACACAGCCATATTGGGGAACGTATGTGAGGTGCGCGAAAACACATCTATAGAGAGGAACCTATGGGAGGTGCTCGAAAACACGGCGGTATAGGGGAAGGTATGAGAGGAGCATGAAAACATGGTGATACAGGGGAAGGTATGAGAGGTGCGCGAAAACACAACTGTATTGGGGAATGTATGGGAGGTGCGCGAAAACACAGCAGTAAGGGGAACCTATGGGAGGTGTGCGAAAACACGGTGATACAGGGGAAGGTATGACAGGTGCGCAAAAACACAGCCATATTGGGGAATGCATGGGATGTGCGTGAAAACACAGCAGTAAGGGGAAACTATGGCAGGTGTATGAAAACAGGTCATTAAAGGGCAACGTATGAGAGGTGCGCGAAAACACAACCGTATTGGGGAATGTATGGGAGGTGCGCGAAAACACAGCAGTAAGGGGAAGCTATGGGAGGTGTGCGAAAACACGGCGATACAGGGGAAGGTATGAGAGGTGCGTTAAAAAACAGCGTTACTGGATAAACTATGGGAGGTGCACAAAAACACTGTGATATAGGGGAAGATATTTGAGCTGAGCGAAAACACAGCAATAGAGGGAAAGCTATGGGAGGTGCTCGAAAACATGGCGATATAGGCGAAAGTATGAGAGGTGCGCGAAAAAACCGTGTTATTGGGGAAAATATGGGAGGTGCAGGAAAACACAGCGATATAGGGGCCGATATGAGAGGTGTGCGAAAGCACATCAATACAGGGGAAGCTACGAGAGGTGCGCGAAAACACATCGATATAGTGGAAGGTATGAGAGGTGCACGAAAACACAACGACATAGGGAAAGGTATGCGAGGTGCACGAAAACACAGCGATATGGGGAAGCAACGAGAGGTGCGCGAAATCACGGCGATATAGGGTAAGGTATGACAGGTGCAAGAAAACACAGCAATATTGGGGAAGCTACGGGAGGTGCGTGAAAAGATGGCAATATAGGAGAAGGTATGAGAGGTGGGCGAAAACACAGGAATGTAGAGGAAGCTATGCGAGGTGCGCCAGAACACGGCTATATGGGGGAAGATATGAGAGGTGCGCAAAAACACAGCGATTTGGGGAAAGAGATGAGAGGTGCGCGAAAACATCGCAATATATGGGAAGCTATGAGAGTTGCACGAAAACACGGCGAGAAAGGGGAAGCTATGGGAGGTGCGTGAAAACACATCGATATAGTGGAAGGTATGTGAGGTGCGCGAAAACACCGCGATATAGAGGAAGCTATGACAGGTGTGCGAAAACACATCGATACAGGGGAAGTTACGAGATATGCGCAAACACATCGATATAGTGGAAGATATGAGATTTGCGCAAAAACAAAATGATATAGCGGTAGGTATGCGAGGTGCGCAAAAGCACAGCGATATAGGGGAAGCTATGAGGGGTGCGCGAAAACGCAGCGATATATGGGAAGCTACGGGAGGTGCACAAAAGCACAGGGATATAGGGGAAGGTATGAGAGGTGTGAGAAAACACGGCGATATAGGGGAAGCTATGAGAGTAGACCGTTAACTCAGCAATATGTGCGACGGTATGAGAGCTGCATGAAAACACATCGATATAGGGAAATCTATGAGAGGTGCATGAAAACGCAGCGATATATGGGAAGCTACTGGAGGTGCACGAAAGTACAGGGATATAGGGGAAGGTATGAGAGGTGCGAGAAAGCACAGCAATGTAGGGGAAGCTATGGGAGGTGTGCGAAAACACAGCGATATAGGAGAAGGTATGAGAGGTGCGGGAACAACAGAGTGATATAGGGGAAGCAATGGGAGGTGATCGAACACAAGGCGATATACGCGAAGGTATGTGAGGTGCTTGAAAACACATCGATATAGGGGAAGCGATGGGAGGTGCGTAAAAGTGCAGCGAAATAGGGAACGGTATGCGAGGTGCGTGTATACACATTGATATAGGGGAAGGTGGGGAAGGTATGAGAGGAGCGCGAAAACACAGCGGTATAGGGGAAGCTATGGGAGGTGCAAGAAAACACAGCTATAAAGGGGAAGGTAGGATAGGCACGCGAAAACACAGCGATATTTAGTAAGCTATGGGAGGTGTGTGAAAACACGGAGAAATAGAGGAAGGTATGAGAGGTGCGTGAAAACAGGGCGATATAGGGGAAGGTATGACAGGTGCAAGAAAACACGGCGAAAAGGGGAAGCTATGGGAGGTGCGCAAAAACGCTGCGATGTAGGGGAAGATACGAGAGGTGCACAACAGCACAGCGATATAGCGGAAGGTATGAGAGGTGCGCGAAAACACAGCGATATATGGGAAGCTATAGGATGTGCACGAAAACAGAGCGACATAGGGAAAGGTATGAGAGGTGCACGAAAACACAGCCATATTAGGGAATGTATGAGTGGTGCGCGAAAACACATCAGTAAGGGGAAGCTATGGGAGGTGTGCGAATACACGGCAATACATGGAAGGTATGAGAGGTGCGTGAAAAAACAGCGTTATTGGGTAAACTATGGGAGGTGCACAAAAGCACAGAAGTAAGAGGAAGCCGTGGGAGGTGTCCGTAATCACGGCGATACAGGGGAAGGTATCAGAGGTGCCCGAAAACACAGCAATATAGCAGAAGCAATGGGAGGTGTACAAAAACACAGCGATAGAAGGGAAGGTATGAGAGGTGCAGGAAGACAGAGCCATATTGGGGAATGTATGGGAGGTGCATGAAAACACAGCAGTAAGGGGAAGCTGTGGGAGGTGTGCAAAAACAGGGCGATAAAGGGCAATGTATGAGAGGTGCACGAAAACACAGCCATATTGGGGAAGGTATGTGAGGTGCGCGAAAACACAGCGATAAAGGGGAAGCTATGGGAGGTGCTCAAAAACACGTCGATATATGGGAAACTAACAGAGGTGCACGAAAACACAGCAATATAGGGGAAGCTATGGGAGGTGCTCGAAAACACGTCGATATAGGTGAAGGTATAAGAGGTGCGCGAAAACACGGAGATACAGGGGAAGGTATGAGAGGTGCACGAAGAGACAGCCATTTTGGGGAATGAATGGGAGGTGCGCGAAAACACAGCAGTAAGGGAAAGCTATGGGAGTTGTGCGAAAACAGGGCAATAAAGGGCAACGTATGAGAGGTGCGCAAAAACACAGCCATATTGGAGAATATATTGGAGGTGCGTAAAAACTCAGCATTACGGGGAAGCTATGCGAGGTGCACGAATACAGGGCGATATAGGGGAAACTATCAGAGGTGCGCAAAAATGCAGCGATTTAAGGGAAGCTATGAGAGGTGCCTGAAAACATAGCAATATAAGGGAAGCTGTGGGACGTGTGCAAAAACACAGCGATATATAGCAAGGTATGAGAGGTGCGCGAAAACACAGCCATATTGGGCAAGTTATGGGAGGTGCGCGAAAACACAGCGATATAGGGGAAGTTAGGCGAAGTGCTGGAAAACACAGCTATATAAGGGAAGGTATGAGAGGTGTGTGAAATCACAGCGATATAAAGGAAGGTATGGGAGGTGCGCGAAAGCACTGCGATTTAGGAGAAGTTATGAGAGCTGCGCGAAAACACAGTGACATGGGGAATTTATGAGAGGTGTGTGAAAACATCCAAATACAGGGTCAGCTATGGTAGGTGCGCGAAAACACTATGATTTGGGGAAGTTATGAGAGCTGCGCGAAAACACAGCGACAGAAGGGAAGCTATGGGATGTGCTCGAATACACGGCAATATATGGGAAGGTTTAAGATGTACACAAAAAGACGGCGATTCAGGGGAAGGTATGAGGTGTGTGCGAAAACACAGCCATATTGGGGAATGCGTGGGAGGTGCGCGAAAACTCAGCAGTAAGAGGAAGCTATGGGAGGTGTGCAAAAACACGGCGATATAGTGGAAGTTATGAGAGGTGCGCGAAAAAACAGCGTTACTGGGTAAACTATGCGAGGTGCACGAAAACACAGCTATAGAGGGGAACCTATGGGAGGTGCTCGAAAACACGGCAAGATAGGTGAAGGTATGAGAGGTGCGCGAAAAACAGCGTTATTGGGGAAACTATGGGAGGTGCAGGAAAACACAGCAATATAAGGGAAGCTCTGGGAGGTGCTCGAAAGCATAGCAATATAGGGGAAGCTATAAGAGCTGAGCGAAAACACAGCGATATAGGGTAAGGTATGAGAGGTGTGTGAAAACACAATTATATATGGGAATCTATGGGAGGTGCGGGAAATCAGAGTGATATAGCGGAAGCTATTAGAGGTGCGTGAAAACACAGCGATGTAGGCAAAGCTATGGGTGGTGTGTGAAAACACAGCGATATACAAGAAGTAATGGGAGGTGCTCGAAAGCACTGCGATATAGGGGAAGTTATGAGAGCTGCGTGAAAACACAATGACATGGAGAAGCTATGAGAGGTGTGCGAAAGCATGGCAATATACGTGAGGATATGCGAGGTGCGGGAAAACACGGCGATATAGGGGAATGTATGAGAGATGAGCAAAAACAGCTAAAAAGTGGAAGGTATGAAAGGTGCGCGAGAACAGGGCGATATAGGCAAAGCTATGAGAGGCCAGCAAAAACACTGCGATATAAGGGAATGTATAATAGGTGCATCAAAACACAGCGATATAGGGGAAGCTATAGGAGGTGTGTAAAAACACAACGATACAGGGGAAGGTATTAGTGGTGAGCGAAAACACAGCCATATTGTGGAAGGTATGTGAAGTGCGTGAAAACACAGCGATAGTAGGGAAGCTATGGGAGATGCGCGACAACAAGGCGATATAGGAGAAGGTTTTGGAGGTGCGCGAAAACATGGCGATACAGTGGAAGGTATGAGAGGTGCGCAAAAACACAGTCATATTTGGAAATGTATGGGAGGTGTGGGAAAACACAGCAGTAAGGGGAAGCTATGGGAGGTGTCCGTAATCACGGCAATACAGGGGAATGTATGAGAGGTGCGAGAAAACACAGCAATATAGCGGAAACTATGGATGTGTACCAAAACACAGCGATACAAGGGAAGGTATTAGAGGTGAGCAAAAACACAGCCATATTGGGTAAGGTATGAGAGGTGCGCGAAAACACAGCCATATTGGGGAAGGTATGTGAGGTGTGCGAAATCACGTCGATACAGTTGAAGGTATGAGAGGTGCGCGAAAACAAGGCGATATAGGGGAAACTATCAGAGGTGCGCAAAAACGCAGCGATTTAAGGGAAGCTATGAGAGGTGCCTGAAAACAAAGCAATATAGGGGATGCTGTGGGAGGTGTGCAAAAATACAGCGATACATGGCAAGGTATGAGAGGTGCGCAAAAACACAGCCATATTGGGCAAGTTATGGGAGGTGCGCAAAAATACAGCGATATAGGGGAAGTTATGCGAGGTGCTTGAAAACACAGCGGTATAGGGGAAGGTATGAGAGGTGCGCGAAAACACAGCGATGTAAGGGAATGTATGAGAGGTGCGTGAAATCACAGCGATATAAAGGAAGATATGGGAGGTGCGCGAAAGCACTGCGATATAGGGGAACTTATGAGAGCTGCGCGAAAACACTGTGACATGGGGAATTTATGAGAGGTGTGTGAAAATATCACAATACAGAGACAGCTGTGGGAGGTGCGTGAAAACATCGCAATAGAGGGGCAGCTATGGGAGGTGTGCAAAAACACAGCAATACTGGGGAAGGTATTGGAGGTGCCCGAAAACACAGTGATATACAGGAAGGAATGGGAGGTGCTTGAAATCATGTCGCTGTAGGGGAATGTATGAGAGGTGTGCGAAAACACTGCGATACAGGGCAAGTTATGAGAGGTGTGCGAAAACACAGCTATATTGGGGAAGTTATGGGTTGTGCACGAAACCAAAGCGATCTAGGGGCAGCTATGGGAGGTTTGTGAAAACACAGCAATATTGGGGAAGGTATTGGAGATGCCCGAAAACACAGCGATATAGAGGAAGGTATGAGAGGTGCTCAAAAACACGGCGATGTAAGGGACTGTATGATAGGTGCGTGAAAAACGGCGATATAGAGAAGGTATGAGAGGTACGTGAAATCACAACGATATAGGGGAAGGGATGAGAGGTGCGCAAAATCATAGTGATGTAGGGGAAGGGATGAGAGGTGCATGAAAACACGGCAATATAGGGGAAGCTCTGGGAGGTGCGCGAAAACACGGCGAAATAAGGGAAGCTATAAGGGTTGAGCGAAAACACAGCGACAGAAGGGAAGCTATGGGACGTGCTCAAATACACGGCAATATACGGGAAGTTATAAGATGTACACAAAAAGACGGCGAATCAGGGGAAGGTATGAGATGTGCGCGAAAAAGCAGCCATATTGGGGAATGCATGGGAGGTGCGCGAAAACACAGCAGTAAGAGGAAGCTATGGGAGGTGTGCAAAAACACGGCGATATAGGGGAAGGTACGAGAGGTGCACAAAAACACAGCCATATTGGGGAAGGTGTGTGAGGTGTGCGAAAACACAGCTATAGAGGGGAACTTACGGGAGGTTCTCGAAAACACGGCAAGATAGGGGAAGGTATGAGAGGAGCACGAAAACACAACCATATTGGGGAATGTATGGGAGGTGCATGAATACGCAGCAATAAGGGGAAGCTATGGGAGGTGAGTGAAAACACGGCAATACAGGGGAAGGTATGAGAGGTGCGTGAAGAAACAGCGTTACTGGGTAAACTATGGGAGGTGCACAAAAACACAGCGATATAGGGGAAGGTATATGAGCTGAGTGAAAACACAGCGACAGAAGGGAAGCTATGGGAGGTGCTCGAAAACACGGCAATATAGGCGAAGGTATGAGAGGTGCGCGAAAAAGCAGCGTTAATGGGGAAACTATGGGAGGTGCAGGAAAACACAGCGATATAAGGGAAGCTCTGGGAGGTGCTCGAAAACACTGCGATATAGGGGATGTTATGAGAGCTGCGCAAAAACATAGTGACATGGGGAAGCTATGAGAGGTGTGCGAAAGCATGGCGATATACGTGAGGATATGTAAGGTGCGGGAAAACACGGCGATATAGGGGAATGTATGAGAGATGACCAAAAACAGCTAAAAAGTGGAAGGTATGAAAGGTGCGCGAGAACAGGGCGATATAGGCAAAGTTATGAGAGGCCAGCAAAAACACTGCGATATAAGGGAATGTATAATAGGTGCATCAAAACACAGCGATATAGGGGAAGCTCTGGGAGGTGCGTGAAAACACAACGATATAGGGGAATCTATAAGAGCTGAGCGAAAACACAGCGATATAGGGGAAGTTATGGGAGCTGTGCGAAAACGCAGCAATACAGGGGAAGGTATGAGAGGTGCGGGAAAACACTGCTTATAGGAGAAGTTATGAGACATGAGCGAAACCACAGCTAAAAAGGGGAAGGTATGCGAGGTGCATGAAAGCACGGCGATATAGGGGAAGCTATGAGAAGTGAGTGAAAACATGCGATATAGTGGATGGTATGATAGGTGCATCAAAACACAGCGATATAGGGGAAGCTATGGGAGGTGCGAGAAAGCAGTGATATAGTTGAAGGTATGAGAGGTGCGCGAAAACACGGCGACATTGTGGAAGGTATTGGAGGTGCGCGAAAACACGTCGATATAGGAGAAGGTATGAGAAGTGCATCAAAACACAGCGATAGATGGGAAGCTATGCGAGGTACTCGAAAGCACAGCAATATAGGGAATGCTATGCGAGGTGCGCAAAAGCAGAGCGATATAGGGGAAGTGATGAGAGGTGTACGGGAACACAGCAATATAGGGGAAGGTATGAGAGGTCTGCAAAACATGGCGATACGGGGGAAGGTATGAGAGATGCGCGAAACACAGCATTATTGGGGAATCTATGGGAGGTGCACGAAAACACAGCAATATAGGGGAAGGAAAGAGGGGTGCATGAAAACACAGTGATATAGGGGAATCTACAAGAACTGAGCGAAAACACAGAGATATAGGGGAAGCGATAACAGCTGAGCGAAAACACAGCGATATAGGGGATGGTCTGAGGTGCGCAAAAACATGGCGATATAGGGGAAGCTATGGAAGGTGCACAAAAACACAGCGATATACAGGAAGCTATGGGAGGTGTCCGAAAACACAGCGCTACAGAGGAAGATATGAGGTGTGTGTGAAAACAGAGCCATATTTTGAAAGGTATGAGAGGTGCGCGAAAATACAGCCATATTGGGGAAACTATGGGAGGTGAACGAAAACACAGTGATATAAAGAAAGCTCTGGGAGGTGTGCGAAAACACGGCGATATAGGGGAAGCTATAAGAGCTGAGCGAAAACACAGCGATATAGGGGAAAGTATCAGAGGTGCGCGAAAACACAATGACATTAGTGAGCCTATGCGAGGTGCGGGAAAACAGAGCGATATAGAGGAAGCTATGAGAGGTGCGTGAAAACACAGCGATATAGGCGAAGCTATGAGAGCTGCACGAAAACATAGTGATATGGGGAAGCTATGGGAGGTGTGTGAACGCCCGGCGATATACGTGAAGGTATGAGAGTTGCGCGAAAACACGGTGATACAGGGGAATGTAAGAGAGATGAGCGAAAACACAGGTGAAAAGTGGAAGGTATGAGAGGTGCACGAGAACACGGCGATATAGAGCAAGGTATGATAGGTGCATCAAAACACAGCCATATAGTGGAAGCTATGGGAGGTGCACGAAAACACAGCGATATAGGAGAAACTAACAGAGGAGCACAAAAACACAGCAATATAGGGGAAGCTATGGGAGGTGCGAGAAAACAGAGCGATATAGGGGAAGCTATTGGAGGTGGGCAAAAACACAGCGATACAGGGGTAGGTATGAGAGGTGCATCAAAACACAGCAATATAGGGGAATCTGTGAGAGGTGCGCGAAAACAGAGCCTTATATGGTAATGTATAAGAGGTGTACGAAAACACAGCAATATAGGGGAAGCTATGGGAGGTGCATGAAAACACTGCGAGAAAGGGGAATGTATGAGAAGTGCGCGAAAACACAGCGATATAGGGGAAGCTATGGGAGGTGCGAGAAAACATAGTGATATAGGGGAAGGTATGAGAGGTGCACAAAAACACGCCGATGTAGGGGAATGTATGAGAGGTGCTCGGAAACAGCAATATAGGGGAATCTGTGGGAGGTGTGCGAAAACACAGCGATAAAGGGCAACTTATGAGAGGTGGGCGAAAACACACCCATATTGGGGATATTATGGGAGGTGCGCGAAAACACAGTGATAGAGGGGAAGATATGCGAGGTGCTCGAAAACACGGCAATATAGGGGAAGGTGTAGGAGGTGTGCGAAAACACGGCTATACAGGGGAAGGTATGAGAGATGCGCGACAAAACAACGTTATTGGGGAATCTATGGGACGTGCACGAAAACACAGCGATATAGGGGAAGGAGAGAGAGGTGCATGAAAACACAGTGATATAGGGGAATCTACAAGAACTGAGTGAAAACACAGAGATATAGGGGAAGGTATAAGAGCGGAGTGAAAACACAGAGATATACAGGAAGCTATGGGAGGTGTCTGAAAACACAGCGCTACAGGGGAGGGTATGAGATGTGTGTGAAAACAGAGCCATATTTTGAAAGGTATGAGAGGTGCATGAAAACACAGCGATAACGGGAAGGTATGGGAGGTTCACGAAAACACAGCGCTATAGGGGAATGTATGAGAGGTGCGCGAAAATAATACAATATCGGGGAAGGTATGTGAGGTGCGCAAAAACACAGTGATATAGGGGAAGCTATGGGAGCTGTGCGAAAAAACAGCGATATCGGGGAAGGTATGGGAGATGCGCAACAACACAGCGCTATTGGGGAAGGTATGAGAGGTGAGCGAAAACATGGCAATTTAGGGGAAGCTATATGAAGAGCGCAAAAACGCGGCATTATAGGGGAAGGTACAAGAGATGTGCGGAAACAGCAATTTAGGGGAAGCTATGAGAGGTGCGCGAAAACACAGCAATATTGGGGAAGGTATTAGAGGTGCGCGAAAACAGCGATATAGAGGAAGCTATGAGAAGTGGTCGAAAACATGGCGATGTATCGTGAAAAGACAGCGATATAAGGGAAGTTACGGGAGCTGTGCGAAAACGCAGCGATACAGGGGAAGGTATGAGAGGTGCGGGAAAATACTGCTTATAGGAAAAGTTATGAGACGAGCAAAAACACAGCTAAAAAGGGGAAGGTATGCGAGGTGCATGAAAGCACGGCGATATAGGGGAAGCTATGAGAAGTGAGTGAATACTGCGATATAGTGGATGGTGTGATAGGTGCATCAAAACACAGCGATATAGGGGAAGCTATGGGAGGTGCGAGAAAACAGTGATATATTGGAAGGTATGAGAGGTGCGCGAAAACACGGCGACATTGGGGAAGGTATCGGAGGTGCGCGAAAACACGGCGATATAGGAGAAGGTATGAGAAGTGCATCAAAACACAGCGATATAGGGGAATCTGTGTGAGGTGTGCGATAACACAGCGATAAAGGGCAATGCATGAGAGGTGGGCGAAAACACATCCATATTGGGGATGTTATGGGAGGTGCGTGAAAACACAGCGATAGAGGGGAAGCTATGCGAGGTGCTCGAAAGCACGGCGATATAGGGGAAGGTATGAGAGGTGCGCGAAAGCAGAGCGATATAGGGGAAGTGATGAGAGGTGTACGGGAACACAGCAATATAGGGGAAGGTATGAGAGGTCTGCAAAACATGACGATACAGGGGAAGGTATGAGAGATGCGCGAAACACAGCATTATTGGGGAATCTATGGGAGGTGCACGAAAATACAGCCATATAGGGGAAGGAAAGAGAAGTGCATGAAAACACAGTGATATAGGGGAATCTACAAGAACTGAGCGAAAACACAGAGATATAGGGGAAGCTATAACAGCTGAGCGAAAACACAGCGATATAGGGGAAACTATGGAAGGTGCACAAAAACACAGTGATATACAGGAAGTTATGGGAGGTGTCCGAAAACACAGCGCTACAGAGGAAGATATGAGATGTGTGTGAAAACAGAGCCATATTTTGAAAAGTATGAGAGGTGCGCGAAAATACAGCCATATTGGGGAAACTATGGGAGGTGAACGAAAACACAGTGATATAGGGAAAGCTCTGGGAGGTGCGCGAAAACACGGCGATATAGGGGAAGCTATAAGAGCTGAGCGAAAACACAGCGATATAGGGGAAAGTATCAGAGGTGCGCGAAAACACAATGACATTAGTGAGCCTATGCGAGGTGCGGGAAAACAGAGCGATATACAGGAAGCTATGAGAGGTGCGTGAAAACACAGCGATATAGGCGAAGCTATGAGAGCTGCACAAAAACACAGTGATATGGGGAAGCTATGGGAGGTGTGCGAACGCACGGCGATATACGTGAAGGTATGAGAGGTGCGCGAAAACACGGTGATACAGGGGAATGTAAGAGAGATGAGCGAAAACACAGGTGAAAAGTGGAAGGTATGAGAGGTGCACGAGAACACGGCGATATAGAGCAAGGTATGATAGGTGCATCAAAACACAGCCATATAGTGGAAGCTATGGGAGGTGCGCGAAAACACAGCGATATAGGAGAAACTAACAGAGGAGCACAAAAACACAGCAATATAGGGGAAGCTATGGGAGGTGCGAGAAAACAGAGCGATATAGGGGAAGCTATTGGAGGTGTGCAAAAACACAGCGACACAGGGGTAAGTATGAGAAGTGCATCAAAACACAGCAATATAGGGGAATCTGTGAGAGGTGCGCGAAAACAGAGCCTTATATGGTAATGTATGAGAGGTGTACGAAAACACAGCAATATAGGGGAAGCTGTGGGAGGTGCACGAAAACACTGCGAGAAAGGGGATTGTATGAGAAGTGCGCGAAAACACAGCGATATAGGGGAAGCTATGGGAGGTGCAAGAAAACATAGTGATATAGGGGAAGTTATGAGAGGTGCGCAAAAACACGCCGATGTAGGGGAATGTATGAGAGGTGCTCGGAAACAGCAATATAGAGGAATCTGTGGGAGGTGTGCGAAAACACAGCGATAAAGGTCAACGTATGAGAGGTGGGCGAAAACACAGACATATTGGGGATGTTATGGGAGGTGCGCGAAAACACACAACGATATAGGGGAAGTTAGGCGAGGTGCGCGAAAACACAGTGATATAAAGGAAGGTATGGGAGGTGCACGAAAGCACTGCGATTTAGGGGAAGTTATGAGAGCTGCACGAAAACACAGTGACATGGGGAATTTATGAGAGGTGTACGAAAACATCCAAGTACAGGGTCAGCTATGGTAGGTGCGCGAAAACATCGCAATAGAGGGGCAGTTATGAGAGCTGCGCGAAAACACAGCCATATTGGGGAAGGTAATGGAGGTGCCCGAAAACACAGCGATATAGAGGAAGGTATGAGAGGTGCTCAAAAATACGTCGATGTAGGGGTATGTATGATAGGTGCGTGAAAAGACAGCGATATAGGGAAGGTATGAGAGGTGTGCGAAATCACAGCGATATAGGGGAAGCTGTGGGAGGTGTGCGAAAACACAGCAGTAAGAGGAAGCTATGGGAGGTGTGCAAAAATACGGCGATATAGGGGAAGGTATGAGAGGCACGCGAAAAACAGCGTTACTGGGTAAACTATGGGAGGTGCGCGAAAACACAGCTATAGAGGAGAACCAACGGGAGGTGCTCGAAAACACGGCAAGATAGGGGAAGGTATGAGAGGAGCACCGAAACACGGCGATACAGGGGAAGGTATGAGAGGTGCACAAAAACACAACCATATTGGGGAATGTATGGGAGGTGCATGAAAACACAGCAGTAAGGGCAAGCTATGGGAGGTGTGTGAAAACACGGTGATACAGGGGAAGGTATGAGAGGTGCATGAAAAAACAGCGTTACTGGGTAAACTATGGGAGGTGCACAAAAACACAGCGATATAGGGGAAGGTATATGAGCTGAGTGAAAACACAGCGATAGAAGGGAAGCTATGGGAGGTGCTCGAAAACACAGCGATATAAGCGAAGGTATGAGAGGTGTGCGAAAAAACAGCGTTAATGGGGAAACTATGGGAGGTGCAGGAAAACACAGCGATATAAGGGAAGCTCTGGGAGGTGCTCGAAAATACGGCGATATAGGGGAAGCTATAAGTGCTGAGCGAAAACACAGCGATATAGGGGAAGGTATGAGAGGTGTGTGAAAACACAATTATGTATAGGAACCTATGGGAGCTGCAGGAAAACAGAGCGATATAGCAGAAGCTATAACAGATGCGCGAAAACACTGCGATGTAGGCGAAGCTATGGGTGGTGCTTGAAAGCACTGCGATACAGGGGAAGGTGTGAGAGCTGTGCGAAAAAAACACAGTGACATGCGGAAGCTATGAGAGGTGTGCGAAAGCATGGTGATATACGTGAGGATATGCGAGGTGCGGGAAAACACTGCGATATAGGGGAATGTATGACAGATGAGCAAAAACAGCTAAAAAGTGGAAGGTATGAAAGGTGCACGAGAACAGGGCGATATAGGCAAAGCTATGAGAGGCCAGCAAAAACACTGCGATATAAGGGAATGTATAATAGGTGCATCAAAACACGGCGATATAGGGGAAGCTATTGGAGGTGCGTGAAAACACAGCGATATAGGGGAAGCTATGGGGGGTGTGTGAAAACACCGTGATACAAGGGACGGTATTAGTGGTGAGCAAAAACACAGCCATATTGTGGTAGGTATGTGAAGTGCGTGAAAACACAGCGATAGTAGGGAAGCTATGGGAGGTGCTCGACAACACGGCGATATAGGGGAAGGGATTGGAGGTGCGTGAATACATGGCGATACAGTGGAAGGTATGAGAGGTGCGCAAAGACACAGCCATATTTGGGAATATATGGGAGGTGCACAAAAACACAGCAGTAAGAGGAAGCCGTGGGAGGTGTCCGTAATCACGGCGATACAGGGGAAGGTATGAGAGGTGCGCGAAAAAACAGCGTTACTGGGTAAACTATGGGAGGTGCGCGAAAACACAGCCATATTAGGGAAGGTACGTGAAATCACGGCGATATAGGGAAAACTCTCACAGGTGCGCGTAAACACAGCAACTTAAGGGAAGCTATGAGAGGGGCCCGAAAACAAAGCAATACAGGGGAAGCTGTGGGAGGTGTGCAAAAACACAGCAGTAAGAGGAAGCTATGGGAGGTGTGCAAAAATACGGCGATATAGGGGAAGGTATGAGAGGCGCGCGAAAAAACAGCGTTACTGGGTAAACTATGGGAGGTGCGCGAAAAGACAGCTATAGAGGAGAACCCACGGTAGGTGCTCGAAAACACGGCAAGATAGGGGAAGGTATGAGAGGAGCACCGAAACACGGCGATACAGGGGAAGGCATGAGAGGTGCACAAAAACACAACCATATTGGGGAATGTATGGGGGGTGCACGAAAACACAGCAGTAAGGGGAAGCTATGGGAGGTGTGTGAAAACACGGCGATACAGGGGAAGGTATGAGAGGTGCATGAAAAAAAAGCGTTACTGGGTAAACTATGGGAGGTGCACAAAAACACAGCGATATAGGGGAAGGTATATGAGCTGAGTGAAAACACAGCGATAGAAGGGAAGCTATGGGAGGTGCTCGAAAACACAGCTATATAGGTGAAGATATGAGAGGAGCGCGAAAAACAGCGTTATTGGGGAAACTATGGGATGTGTACCAAAACACAGGTGCTCGAAAACATAGCGATATAGAGGAAGCTATAAGAGCTGAGCGAAAACACAGCAATATAGGGGAAGGCATGAGAGGTGTGTGAAAACACAATTATATATGGGAACTTATGGGAGGTGCGGGAAAACAGAGCGATGTAGCGGAAGCTATGACAGATGCGCGAAAACACTGCGATGTAGGCGAAGCTATGGGTGGTGCTCGAAAGCACTGCGATACAGGGGAAGGTGTGAGAGCTGTGCGAAAAAAACACAGTGACATGGGGAAGCTATGAGAGGTGTGCGAAAGCATGGTGATATACATGAGGATATGCGAGGTGCGGGAAAACACGGCGATATAGGGGAATGTATGAGAGATGAGCAAAAACAGCTAAAGAGTGGAAGGTATGAAATGTGCGCGAGAACAGGGCGATATAGGCAAAGCTATGAGAGGCCAGCAAAAAAACTGGGAATGTATAATAGGTGCATCAAAACACAGCGATATAGAGGAAGCTATAGGGGTGCGCGAAAACACAGCAATATAGGGGAAGCTATGGGAGGTGTGTGAAAACGCCGCGATACAGGGGAAGGTATTAGTGGTGAGCAAAAACACAGCCATATTGTGGAAGGTATGTGAGGTGCGTGAAAACACAGCGATAGAAGGGAAGCTATGGGAGGTGCTTGAAAACACGGCTATATAGGTGAAGGTATGAGTGGTGCGCGAAAAACAGCGTTATTGGGGAAACTATGGTAGGTGCGGGAAAACACAGCGATATAAGGGAAGCTCTGGGAGGTGCTCGAAAACATAGCGGTTTAGGGGTAGCTATAAGAGCTGAGCGAAAACACAGCGATATAGGGGAAGGCATGAGAGGTGTGTGAAAACACAATTATATATGGGAACCTATGGGAGGTGCGGGAAAACAGAGCGATATAGCGGAAACTATGAGAGGTGCGCGAAAACACAGCGATGTAGGCGAAGCTATGGGTGGTGTGCGAAAACACAGCGATAAAGGGGAAGGCATGAGAGGTGTGTGAAAACACAATTATATATGGGAACCTATGGGAGGTGCGAAAGAAACACAGCTATATTGGGGAAGGTATGGGAGGTGCGCGAAGACACAGCGAAATAGGGGAAGGGAAGAGAGATGCACGAAAACACAGCGATATACAAGAAGGTATGGGAGGTGCTCGAAAGCACTGCGATATAGGGGAAGTTATGAGAGCTGCGTGAAAGCACAGTGACATGGGGAAGCTATGAGAGGTGTGCGAAAGCATGGCGATATACGTGAGGATATGCGAGGTGCGGGAAAACACGGTGATATAGGGGAATGTATGAGAGATGAGCAACAACAGCTAAAAAGTGGAAGGTATGAAGGGTGCACGAGAACAGGGCGATATAGGCAAAGCTATGAGAGGCCAGCAAAAACACTGCGATATAAGGGAATGTATAATAGGTGCATCAAAACACGGCGATATAGAGGAAGCTATCGGAGGTGCGCGAAAACACAGCGATATAGGGGAAGCTATGGGAGGTGTGTGAAAACACAGCGATACAGGGGAAGGTATTAGTGGTGAGCAAAAACACAGCCATATTGTGGTAGGTATGTGAAGTGCGCGAAAACACAGCCATACTGGGGAAGGTATGTGAGGTGTGAGAAATCATGGCGATACAGTTGAAGGTATAAGAGGTGCGCGAAAACAAGGCGATATAGGGGAAACTCTCACAGGTGCGCGTAAACACAGCAACTTAAGGGAAGCGATGAGAGGTGCCCGAAAACAAAGCAATACAGGGGAAGCTGTGGGACGTGTGCGAAAACACAGCAGTAAGGGGAAGCTATGGGAGGTGTGTGAAAACACGGCGATACAGGGGAAGGTATGAGAGGTGCGTGAAAAAACAGCGTTACTGGGTAAACTATAGGAAGTGCACAAAAACACAGCGATATAGGGGAGGGTATACGAGCTGAGTGAAAACACAGCGATAGAAGGGAAGCTATGGGAGGTGCACGAAAACACAGCAGTAAGAGGAAGCCGTGGGAGGTGTCCGTAATCACGGCGATACAGGGGAAGGTATGAGAGGTGCACAAAAACACAGCCATATGGGGGAAGCTATTGGAGGTGCCTGAAAACACAGCGATATAGAGGAAGGTATGAGAGGTGCTCGAAAACACAGCGATATAGAGGAAGGTATGAGAGGTGCCCGAAAACACGCTGATGTATGGGAATGTATGGGAGGTACGCAAAAACAAGGCAATATAGGGCAAGGTATGAGAGGTGCTCAGAAACAGCAATATAGGGGAAGCTGTGGGAGGTGTGCGAAAACACAGCGATAAAGGGCAACGCATGAGAGGTGGGCTAAAACACAGCCATACTGGGGATGTTATGGGAGGTGCGCGAAAACACAGCGATAGAGGGGAAGGAAAGAGAGGTGCATGAAAACACGGTGATATAGGGGAATCTGTAAGAACTGAGCGAAAGCACAGAGATATAGCGGAAGCTATAAGTGCTGAGCGAAAACACAGCGATATAGGGGATGGTATGAGATGTATGCGCAAACAGATTGATATTTGGGAAGCTATGGGAGGTGCTGGAAAACACAGCGATATCGAGGAAGCTATGAGAGGTGTGCAAAACCACAGCGATACAGGGTAAGGTATGAGAGAGCCCAAAAACACAGTCATATTAGGGAAGGGATCGGAGGTGCATGAAAACAATGCAATATCAGGGAAGGTATGCGAGGTGCGCAAAAACACAGTGATATAGGGCAAGCTATGGGAAGAGCACAAAAACATGGCAATATAGGGGAAGGTACGAGATGTGCGCAAAAATAGCAAATTAGGGGAAACTATGAGAGGTGCGCGAAAAAATTGCAGTATAGGGGCAGCTATGGGAGGTGCGTGAAAACACGGTGATATAGGGGAAGCTATAAGAGCCGAACGAAAACACAGCGATATGGGGAAAGCTGTGAGAGGTGCTCAAAAACAGTGATTTAGGGGAAGTTATGAGAGGTGCACGAAAACATCGCAATATAGGGGCAGCTATGGAAGGTGCGCGAAAACACAGCAATATTGTTGAAGGTATTGGAGGTGCCCGAAAACACAACGAGAAAGGGGAATGTATGAGAGGTGCGGAAAAACATTGAGATATAGGAGAAGTTATGAGAGATGAGCGAAAACACAGCTAAATAGGGGAAGATATGAGAGGTGCGCGAAAACACAGT